>NC_051045.1:13341331-13641331 GCF_904848185.1 Acanthopagrus latus
TTGAAAAGCGCCTCTTGCATTACGCACCTTGCATTACATTTTTTGCACTATTTCCTGTTAGTGTGAAATATCTTCAGACTGTTAACATGTAGACAGCAAACAAAGGATTTTTATTGTTTGTGTCTATAAATTCCTTACAGTAAATCCGATCAATCCACTGTACTGGCCTTTTAATGTCCCAACTCAAATGACCACATTCTCTTCCATTCAGTTTACTACCTGCGGCTGCTCTGCATTTGTATGACGCTCTAAAACGTTCTCCTGGAAAGACTTACAGACCCCCAAAAGCATGGTAAACCCCCTGCTGAGAGAAAGCCAGGGTCTGAGTCTTAGTAGCAGGGGGTAGAGGGAGAGGAGGACTAGGAGGAGAGGAGGGAAGTTAAAGCCTGTGGTGAATGTGTCAATCTTTCCTCTGCAGGCTCTGGAAAAAAAAAACTGACACATTTAATGTCAGCGACTTTTTTTTTTTTCCCAGTCAAGGAATTCTGGTCAGATCTGTGCATTTAGGGACCTGCTGGGATGAAGCTTATGGGAGAGAGAGCCGCTCTGTATACCAACTCTGGAAATGGCTGTCGGGGTAACAACAGGGAGGCAGACTGAGGAATGGGATGGATTTCATGTGGGCACGGGGAGAGCGCTCTGGTTTAGAATCGTGTGAAACTCCTATTTGAAGTGTGGTTAGAGGCGTCTGTGAACATGTGAGCAAATAGCACAGTGTTATGCACACATACACTAAGCCTTCCAGAGAAATAAGCTGACACATGTATGATGCAGGGTGTAATTGCTCTTTTGGCCCATTTTGGCCAGCAGGGTTTTGGTGCAATGGATGTGTTCCCTCACTATGGGGTTAATGAAAGATGCACTTTGACACTATGTGTACAGCAGTAATATCTCTCTTGCCTGCAGGATGACTTTGTGTGTGATACAGATAACAGTGCACTGGCACACAGAGCACACGCATGTCCTGTCACTACATCTCAGTGACTGTGTTCTCTCTTTCAGCTGTGGGCATCCAGATGAAACTGGATTTCTTTCAGAAGAAGTTCTGGACAGCCAGCAGACAGGTACACGTGGATACACACTCAGCACAATTCAAAGGGAAAAAGAAGCATGTTTGTACATGTTCTGATGTTGTTTAGATTTTTTCGGTCAAATTTTAAAGGTACAGTATGTAAGAATTGGCCAGTGCTAAGCTTGGGAAGCGTTTACGTTTACACACCTAGTGGGAGAGCTTCCAACCAGGACGGGCTGTGACTAGCTGGTCATAGCATGCTAACTTTAGTAGATATCACTGCATCACGATACATTGACATCATAACATAATATTACATATTACACCTTCAGCACATAAACGTCATCAGTCTGTTTCCTTCCATGTATTCATCTGAAAATGATTTTAAAAGACAGTAAAGGTTTTTAGCTGACAAAAGGAATCAGTGTTCTCAGCTAAACAGCCCAAATGTTTGCTTTGACCCGTCGATACAGTGCGCAGATGTGTTTTCTTATCTTACAGTGTGCAGCGTTAGACGGGAAATGCTCTATAAGCTGTGACGACGAGGTCAGTCTGCCTTCCTCTATCTGATCAACCAATCTTGCTTTTGTCACTTCAACTTCTCACAGCTTTTTTAAACACTTTTTTTTTCTATTTTACAGAACATTAACTGCTACCTCATTGACAACAATGGCTTCATTCTGGTGGCAGAGGACTATACTCTGGTAAGACATTGACACACAAAGAATCAGATGATATTTTGTAATAGTCTGCTTGAAAGTAGTCATACTTATCATTTTCAAATGTATTTTTATTAATTGTCCATTTACGGTACAGAATTGTATTTTCTGCTTATCACAAACAAGGCCGAACATGGGCTAGCTACTCCATAACACATCCAAGTTGTTGAGTCCCCGTTCCACCTCTCGACCACTCAGAATATCCAACCAAGGCCTCGTACTGTGAGTCTACTCTGCGCCCTCTGAAAATCCAAGGGTGACTGTGCCTTTGCTGTTGGGGCTCTGTCACTCTGGAACAGTCACCCCCACCTCAGATCTGCTGAGCCTGTGCACAGCTTTCCAAAACTTCCTAAAGCCCATTTTTACAGACTTGCTTTCCTGATAATGTGGCTTGACTGTATGTAATAAAGACTTTGTACTATTTCTTTGAATTGTTTTACATGTATGCCATCTATTTATCTGTATCCTGTTCAGCAATGTAACTTAAGGTCTTTTTTATAAATACATGGCTAGGCTTTTTTGTGAATATACCCGAGTCAAACCTTTGTGTAAGTGCATAATTACGACAAAAATGCACTTTGCAAAAGATTTACTGTACTTTCGTTTTTGGGTCAAACTGGCGCTGCAGGCACTTTTACGCTAGCATCGAAATTGCTGTTTTTAAAACACTACAAAGGTTTGACACAACATGAAACTTTGATTGTAGTATCGAATAACACATGAACACGTGCATTGAGAACATTTTTCGTGTACACAGAGTTTAGAAAGTGTTTGAACTACTCACATTAGCAGACGCTTGTTCCGCTAGCTGCCCTCCTGCCAGCCAGAAGTATCGCTCTTAACATGGGCGAGAGTTAAGGTGGACCGCTCCTAAAGCTGCTGCTTCTTATATTTGCTGGACCCTGCCAAGTAGCTTCAAACAGTGTTTTTATAGTTATTTCATAGATATTGCAAGTATTCAAATTTGAGTTTGAATTTCCTTCCCCCAAACTTATTGCCCCTTTGATAGACACAACTGTGATTGTCCCAAGTGTGAGTATACAAGTTATACTGTATGTAAAAGAGGTTTAAGATCACATCAGAGTGCATGTGAGGAGTCACTGATGAACATGTTGAACTCCAACAATGATCTAAAAATGTATCCGCCTCCCTTTTTATGCAATATCCTTCTGACGTCTCATGCATAGAGTTGTTTCGACTGCTCTCAAGGAGACATGATGCTGCCCTAGCAGATACCCTCTGCTTAGCCGTCACCAGACATGCTGTCACTCCGGCTCTGGCTCATCTGGAAGCCAGTCCGCTGGCTGTCACTGCCCTTCCTTTCCCCTGCATGTTCTTTTCACGTGTCTCTCACTCTCTGGCTCCTCATTCCATCTTAATTTGGAGGTGACAGAGGCGGGCGGGGGGTAAAGTTTCCGTGTTTTCAAGTTGTTTCATGTGATTATATAGTGAAAGTGCTGTTTGACTTAATAAGGTAACATTAATGTGATCCGGCAACGTTTTGTATCAAACTTGCGAGTGGATTTGAGTTGGGCTTTTGGGGCAATTCCACTCTGTTTTTAGGAGGTTTCGGGGGCGAGATGCGGCTGGTTGGATTCTCCGCCTCACAGGTGTCAAGAAAATTACAATGCAGAGGGATGGAGGGTGCATCTTGCCCTCCCGTTCCTAATGGATGCTGATGGTTTGATTGCTTTTCTCCCTCTGGGGTCACCTGGCCTGGAGAAGTTTGGACAGTCAGGAGGTCTGAATCATGTTAGTTGAACATGGGTCCTAATAATCCTTGATAGTTGGGAAAAGGCTGTGAAAGTTTTTGAAAATAGAAATAAACTGACAGGGGCCATTGAAAGTGGTTGAATGTATATATTTCATGGAAATTGGAGGCTCTTTTTATTTTTGTTACTTTACGTTAGTAAATAGGACACATTCCACAGTCTGCATGTGTCTCCTGTTGTTTTTTTTCAGAATCGAAGAGTGTTCAAGCTCTCTCTCTTTTTTAATGTTGTCTGTTAGCTCTGTAAAGCCTGATAGTTCTTATTATAAAAAATCTCGGTGTTGAAACAGTAGTTTTCTCTGATCTGTGTCTCAAACTGTGCCCTCTTGGATCCCTGAGTTGAGGGATTTGTGCCGAGGAAGTCTGAGAAAACACCTTGAATTTGTTCTTTCAGAATGTGTGACCCTGTTCGTTATGCTGTTTACAAATAATTGTTAACATAAAATGAATGGACAATGTAATCAATGAGTGACTGGAGTCATTTATCAAGGTTCTTGAATATATCAACACAACTTCAGCAACGTTCAAGGTGCACGGAGAAAGCAAGCTGTCTGAAAAGGTCAAAAACCTCAACAACAATTCTTGTGTGCAGAACTCAATCGAGAGACCAAAGTCTGGTTCTTTATTTATATTTGGCTAGCATGAGGGGATGAGGTGGTTGTTCTCTCTGAGGACAGTCAGAAACCGCCTCAAATGTATTTGTTTAGTTTGAAAATGACCAAATATTTGTTTGTGCTGTGGGAAGCTTAATGTGTGGTAAATGTCATTCATAGTTCAGTCCTTAAAAATCCAGTAAGTGCAACTGAATCACTGATTATTCTCTTGGCCACATGGTGATTTGCAGAACAGATAAAGGGAGGATGTCAGAGGGATGGTGCCTGCATGCTTTAGCGTTTGGTAATTAACCGTTTCTCTCATCCAGTTTGATCTGGACAGCTGTTTTACCTGTGAGAACTTCTAGCATTATAAACACATCATTTTTTTAGGGGATGGTGGTTTTACATTTACATTTTGTTATGACTTGTTTTATTAAATTAAATAAAATCCCTTTCCTCTCTTTTCTCAGACAGGGAAATTCTTTGGAGAAGCAGAGGGAGCTGTAATGAGTAAGCTTCTACAGATGGGATCTTTCAAGAGGTAAGTATTTCAAACTGCATGTGTGTGTGGGTGTATGAGTTTCTACTTATAAGTGCCAGCACAAGTGCATGTTTGAGTGTGTGTGTGTGTGTGTGTGTGTGTGCGTGTGTGCGTGTGTGTAGGCATGTGTGTAAATGTATGTGCATAATATCAGGCAGGCCACAGAATGAGAGCATGTCTCCCCTCGCGCTGACAGCTCTTAACTTGGCCAATCGTGTTGAGCTATTCAGCGGTGAACTCCGACCCCTCGCTCAGCAGAGTTCTCCGTACGGGGATTACAGCAAATCTTTTCCTGAAACGAAGGAATTAGGCAAAACTTGAAGTCACACACATGTAGACACATTCATGCATGCACTGCTTGTTGCCGAGCTGTGTCTCCTGGAAAACGCCAGGAGCGGTGGGTGGCGACTTTCTTGCCGTCAATTCGGAAATTTTACCCGGGAGGATAACTTTCCCCGTTTAAGAGAACAGAAGTGCAGAGAAATAAACAAAGACACATATTGTGGTTTGACATTGGAGTTAGACTGGTTAAATCTAAAAAATGTTGAAATCTTAAGAGCTTAGTTGCACAGTTCAACGTTAAATTTACGTCCAGATAGAAGCTCCACTACATTTCTAGCGTTGCATTTGCATTCAGTCGTTCCTTTGGGATGTGGGCGAGGAGATTTTAGCCACACTGTCTCAGTGCATAAAAATCATGGGTGACAAATCACCGCACAAGTCGACAACCACGCCTGTTTATCATCGGGATGAAGCCCAAAAGCTGACAGCGAACAGTTTACAGTCCCACTCATAAAAACAAAGAGGCCTACGAGTGCCTTCACTGAATCCATTAAATGGCGGATGGTGAGGGATTGTTCAAAATTAAGGACGACAAATGATGAATGAATAATACGACTCGTGTCGGTGAAGCATTAGCATGATGAGTAATACAGCTCATAGGTTCTAACACTAATAAATCCAGTATGATCTGTCTTAACCAAGTGCCATCTGCTGGGAATAAATCTGCTCAAATGCGGCATGTTTTTTTGTTTTTTTTGTCTTGATTAAAAAACATTAAAGACATTTTAAAGTGTTCCACTTAAAGTTGACACAAGCTGGCAGCCTCGATTTATCTGTCAGCGTCGGGGCTGCCAATGAAGACGTGCACATGCACAGATTATTTTGAATTACTTCAGGTTTATCCATCTTTTTCAAATGAGCGATGGTAAAAGAGGTCGATGAAAAGCTCCCATGCAGAGAAAATGAAGGCCACGCTCGCACAGTGTCCACACAACTATGCAAACACACACTCATAGACATAGATATTACACTGGTCTGAGTTTGCTGCTAACACCATTATGTGGCCTGGCTTAGTGCTAATTGGTTCCTGGCTGTGTGTTGGAGCCGTGTGTCACCGGTTCCGCGACTGAGGTTTGAACGTCGCCTCAGGCAGCGGATAGACCGGGCCGACTCAGGCATTACACACATGCTCACACACAAAGCACTGTCAAGGCTATGAGAAAGACTGTCCAGTGTGTAGGTGAGTCTACGTATGTGTGTGTTAGGAAACCCTTCAATAACCTCTTGCAGACAGACCCAGACCTCACACCCTCAGGGTCTAATAAGCCTTTAAATCCTCTGATATCCCCCCCAATATCCCCAAATCATCTGCACACACACACACACACACACACACACGCACACGCACACGCACACACACACACACACACACACACACCTTACTACATCACTTTGAGGAACCTCTCGGGAAGCTCTCTGCTTTCACTCACTTTCCTTTTCCCATTCTTGCCACATCCATCCAATATATTATCCGTAGGTAAAGCGCCAGTTATAGCAGAGGTGGGATCTTTGCTTCCTGCTCCCACTCAGCCGACCAGAAGGCCCCGCGGGCGTGTAATAGTAGAGATAATGTGTGAATCAAGGCTTATTTCACCTTATCCGGGAATGTATCTTCCCTGACAAATGCATTGCTTATTAAAGTCAAATCTGTGAAAACATTCCCTCTATCTTTACCTCGTTTTATCTCTATTTCTGATGTCTCACTCTCTGTCCCGTCTTTATCTACTCAGGGTCACTCTGTATGACTACCAGGCTCTGTGCTGGGTTTTTTCAGAGAGCAGTGACAGCGGCCACACACTGTTGGATGTGAGTACTGCATTTTTTTTTTTTTTTTTCACTGTGCACATCGACCTTTGCGAAGTTGGAAGAAAACATTATATGTTTTTAATGTCTGATCAACTGTTTCCTCTCTCTCTTTTTTCTTTAGCCTTACTTTGCTTTCTTTTCTGCCATGAAGTGGATCCTGACTGAGCTTGTCATGTAAGACTTTCTGTGTATGTGAGTGTGTCTTTTTGTCCGTTTGTAACAGCACACGCTTGCCGCACACATGCGCTCTCTTGAGGACTCGTACGGTGGCCTCCCCTGTCAGATGAGGTTAACCGTGTGTTTGTGACTGCACGTCAACTGTATGTTTGTTTACGAGCTCCTCCACATGTATGACGACTTGGCCATCGGTGATCACGAGCTGTAATGGCTACCTGATGTTTCCTGTTGTGCGGGTGCTCCCGCGATGCCATGTTGTGGTTGCAGAGTCTCCCTGGGTGGTCTGTTGTGGCCACAGTGCATCATGGGAGGTTCGAGTTGTCTGTGCTGATTTTACAGGCTGTCACAGTGCGGAAAGTATTAGTGATTTTTTTTTCTTTTTTTTTTTTTCGATTTATGTGTTTGATTTTCCAGGCATGCTTTGCTACGCTTTATTTTGTCAAGATATGAATTATCACATATGAGTCAGTGGACTATATGTACAAGTTAGAACCATTCAAAACTTTGAAGTTATTAACTTTGTAAGATCAGAACTGCAAGGACAAAATCAAAACCCAATCATCTGTATGCACAAGGTGATTTATGATTTTACTGGTTTGGAAGAGTCATACAAGAGTGAAGTGGAAAAAACAAAAAGCTCTGATCTATCTATTAAATTGATTCACCACTTAAAGGTCCACTCTGTAGTTTTAAGATCATGTTATATATACTTATATTTGCCACCACCTTTTTAGCTTCAGTGTTTTTCCTCTGAGGACAGCTTGTTTATTAAGTTATAGAAAAAAATACATATTTTAGGGTTTGTATTATTACCTCATTAATATTGTAAAGGGTTAACATCCTGAGTTTGAATTTCTTCTCCAAACTACAAAGTGCCCCTTTAACTCACATCATAAATTTAAGATTCAGCCCAAACCTGAATGGTCTGGAAGGCGTACCATTAATTCACATTTGCCTGAAGATATTCAAGGCCCAAAAAAAAAGGTTTGTCATAATTTAATTGATGATTTGACTTTGAGGCATCTGTGGAGTATATAAACCCGGTGGGACTGTGTCAATGTGCAGAGTTTCATATCAGTGCCATGTCTTCCTTTTCTCACCATTGTTGTAGAGGAAACTTTAATCTTTTATGTAAAACATGGTTTGAGTGCAGCAGAGAGAGTTACAGTATGTCTTATGTAAGCATGTGTTGGAGTGTATTGTTATGGCTGACGTTTCCTCCATATTTTTAGATTCCTGGTCGAGTTTAACTTGTACAGCTGGTGGCACTCTGACCTCACAGCTAAAGGTAAGGATGCACACTTCAGTAATCTGCTTGTTCGCTCTCACTCAAGCGCACACTCATATAAAAGTACACAGTTTATACTGTAGTTTTAATGATAGTTTGTATACAAAAAGCACCGTTTATGTACATTCCTCGTGAATTTGATGCATGCACATGTCACTGTATAATAAGTACTATAATAGCTGCTCAAATTAATCATCAGATTTTGTTTTGAATGTCTGCTGAAGTTGAGAATAGAAAAAATTGTTGGTTTTTGTATATATGATCATTTTAACTCACAAGTTTATGTTGTTGTGAGGATTTTATATATATACACACGCACACATTTATATTGTATTCATTTTAATTCTTAAATAGAATCCTTTACAAATTAAAAACTGTTTTTTTCTGCAAAAAAAAAAAATCTCAGTAGCAGTATTCATCATAGACCATCATTGTATTTTAAATGGGTCTGTATATACTTATTTATTTATGGTCTTTAATTTCAGTAAAAAATATAACCACAGGAAAAACAAAAATGGAAAAAGTTATTTTTTCATTCAAAGGTACAAAACAATTATTTTCCTCTTTTGTAAAACAACAACAACAAGAAAAAAGAACGGGAAAACAAAAATGAGCAGAAAACTATTCTTTATCCTAATTGTTTTGAACTTAAATGTTAGGGTTATAACTCAACATATCCATGGGCAACAAAAAACAAATAAGACTTTATTTTCCAGTTTCATAAAGAGATTGTTTTAATTAAAAGTAAACAGTGCTGTCTCACTAAGAATAGAGAGAAAATAAATTTTAAAATGTCTCACGTCTGCTCAGGTAAAAAGTACACATAATATAAATGTTATTTTTATCCGCATTACATATTTATTTCTCAAAGAATAACGACAAAAACATTCACTGACGCCTACACTGTCTGTTTTTTGTACAAACGCTTGAGTTCACATGGAGAAAAGTTCATTTCATACAGTATAAACAATCAGTGTTCTCACCACTGACCTTCTGTCTTCATGTTCGCCATCTACCCTCCATTTCCTCCCTGGTCTGCGTCAGTGTGACCACTGGAAAAACAGAATAAAGAGGCGCAATCCAAACCCTAAAAGTAAAAATGGCAGAACACAGAATTACCTCGAGTGACCTCAGTTTCAAGAGAAAGTGTGTGTGTGCATATTTGTATTTGTTTGTGTGTCCAGAGGGGGTTATACTCGATGGTTTTATGATCTGTAAGGATGTGTGTCATATTGGAAGTGGTAGGACTCAATATCCGCTCTGTAACAGGAGTTAAAGGCTTCTCTCTCTCTCTTTTTCTTGCTCCATCTCTCCCTCTCTGGTTTTATGCCTTTCTTTTTTCTTTTTCTGTCTCTCCTTCTTCCACAAGCGCGCACACATCCACATACGATTACCGCCACAGCTCTGAATTCCGTGTTGCCTTTTGCTTTATGGAGTGTTGAATGCTGTTTGCCTGTCTGAAATTAAAGCCTCAATAAGCAGCATTGCATTGTAGTAATAATTCCAGCCAAAACTAATATGAAAATATTTGAACGTGAACATGGGGGGGGGGGGGACCACAAAATGAAAGTCTATAAAATGCTTTCCTTGCACACTCTTATCCCGAATGAAGTGAAGCTGGCCATCGTTGCTCGCCAAGCAGTCGAGACAATTTCACAGCTGGCTAGCCTCAGGTCTTAGCAGCACTTTCTATATCTTTTTACAATAGAGACACAGGCCTGTGACACACAGCTGAAACACCCCAATTTAGCAGCCCGTAACCCAATCTACACAGCCTCTCAGCCTGAACTAATCCCAGACGTTTATACGTGTAGGCTGCATTTCTCACATTCACAGAGTTAATATACAAACCACATATACACACGTACACACACACACGCACGCACATTAATTTTTTTTCGTGCAACAATGCTGCACTGCTAATTAAACCGCTCCATTTGAATCACACACATAATCCACCATCTTTAGAAATCTGTGCCAAGCCGAACTTGAAAAATAAAACAACATGTCTTTAAATGCAAATTTGGATTATATCAGTGGCCGCTTTACTAAGCCAGCTTCAAAAGTATTGACTCAAAACAGTGGATTTTTCCATCCTGCAGACTTGTTTGAAACCTCTGGGTGGCAGGAGAGTTCAAGCAATGTTGCATAAATGTCTGGCCTAAATTTTCACTGGAAATGTATCAGGACGAGATGCAGCTCTGGTCCAGAAATGCTGCTTTCTTTCAAACGTGTATATTTGCAAGGATGTGGTGTGTTTGCTTACAATCTATTTGCATAAGTATTTCAAATATATATTTGACTTTGAAATGGATGTTTTTTATGACTGTCTCACTCTTTCCATTCTCTTTCTTTCTTTCTTTCTTTCTTTCTTTCTTTCTTTCTTTCTTTCTTTTTTCCTTCCTGCAGCCCAGAGGATGGGTCGGTCCATGCAGGTTCCATGTGACACAGAGTACCCGGCCTTCATCTCTGAGAGAACCATCAAAGAGAACACAGGCAACCTCGACTGTGATGGCTGCATCAAGTACGAGACACTCAGACATTTGAACACATATTAACAACAACACAATAAATATTGCTGTCACAAAAAGCATTTAAAAAAAAAAAAGCTAGCTGCTACGCTCCATAATAATAAGCCAACACTGGAAAATAAATTATCCTGTTAACCCTGATCATTGCAAAGTATTTTTTTTTTTTATCTCCATAATCCCTGATAATGAGGAACACGTTTAAATCATTTGTTGTCTGATGAAAACACTTTTATCCAGGCAATCTATCACACACAGACACTCACTCTCTACTGCTGCAGCATGAAATACGAGGCATTCAGAGATGAGTGAGAGAGGTGGAAAAAAGTGCTTCCTTTAAAAATGGGAAAATGAGTGTGGTCCCCATTAACAATTTGGGCTTTTCTGTCAGGCAATTGTGGGGTGTTCTCTGGATCCCTCCAATGGGCCCTTCATTGCTCCCAGCTGTGGAGCTGCCAGGGAAGCTCAGAACCCTGTGTGTGTGTGTGTGTGTGTGTGTGTGTGTGTGTGTGTGTGTGTGTGTGTGTGTGTGTGTGTGTGTGTGTGTGTGTGTTTTCCTTGTGTGTCCGCTGCCGGTAAAGCCCCACAAGGTCAGCAGGGTAACCACTGCCCTGGGTGCTAGGAGTAAAATGCGGTTGGGGAAGCAGTCAGACCCCAAATACACACACACATACACACACACAGCACCCTCTCTCACACACTCACCTTCCCACCCACCCGCTCACAAATGACAGAAGCGTGCTGCAGGGAAGAATGGCCTCATCTCCATTGATGACACCGGGGCCAGATTAGCGGGCAGGGCTGTGCGCTCCGAGCAAAATGCCACCTTCAAATAAATCTTTTTTAAAGCACAATGAATTTGACAAAGTAAAATGGAGTTTTTATTTCAGCTATGTGGAATTTTATAGCTCATATTAGTAATAGAGGATATTGGTGATAAACATCTGTTTCACGTTACAGGCTGACTGAGGCCCTTTTCTCTCATATTTTCATCGAGACGCGTGTGTGTGCTTTATGCTTTAGGAAATATACCATAAGCTTTTGCCTGTTAAACCTCTCTTTACTGTGTTATGGCCGTGTGTGCGTGTGTGTGTGCATGTGTGCGTGCGTGACATCAGTATTTGTATTTGTCCACGACTTCCTGACGGGTGAGACAGACCTGACAGAGCAGAAGAAACAATGAAATCTGGTGGATGATATAATGGCTTAAGTGGCCCTATAGGATGATTTAACCTCCATTAATGTGTTGCCAGCTTCTCTAGACTGTAACATGAGATTTAGGACAAAGAGTGTGTCGTGTCTATAACCAGAGAAGGTCTTCAAGGGGACTATTAGCAACAATACTCGCAGCCATATATCCTACAGCTCCGCATGCTCTTTTTCTTTCTTCCAACCGTCCCAGATGAGCAATGTCCCGAAATGAAAAGGGGTTCAAAGCTGCAACGAGCGACAGATTCAGAGCTACACTCATGTGTGTAGACGTGGTTTCATCTGGTAGAGACTCTTGAAATATCTTTTTTTTCTGGATCACATAAATAATCATTGTATTTCTGTAGTTGTGCAGGTTATGATGTTGTCACTCTCAGCTTGTTAAAAGGAAAGTTTTGTTTCTTCAACCCTGCTATTTAATCAGAAGAAGCAGAAGAGAAACGCTTTTTATGATGTATGTACCAGAAAAAAACAATATTTACAGAGACAGGATTTATAATAGTTACTTATAGTTATGAATAGTTACTTAACATAAAAGTTATGGGCACTTCCTGATGCACATTTATGTCTTTGTATATAAAAAATGGTGACTGTATTCTGGTAAAGTTACAGAAAAAAAGGATGTAATTAGATGGATTACTAACAGGATTCCAATTTTAAAATGAATAATGAAATAGTAGTCTGTACCAATGCACATGCACACAGTATTTTTTACAAAGTACTCGTCATTGAGATTTTCTCTGTATTTTGCATGTTTTTGGCATTGAGGTCATCCAAAATTAACTGAAAGTAATCAAGTTTCATCTCTGTGATATTGTGATACTTGGATTACTTACTGACTGCATGTTTTAACAGGCAATTAGCAGCTGTACCAGAATTCATTTTTAAAGAAACCCTTTAAACCCTGGTTGTAAGCTTTTTAGCAGCATTTGTGTCAACAGCAGGAGGTAAAAAATCCAAAAAATCATTTCAACATTTCAAATATAGTCCTCCTAAATTTAATTTGTGTCTTGGCATCATATAAAATGTGTAAAGAGGCCTGAAGAAGAGAAACCTGGAATCACGGTGCCCATGTTCTCCAAAACTAATAAGAGAAATGGAAACAAAATGAAAGCGTTGCTCTGAAAGCTCGCCAGTCCATTTGTTGAGATTTTATTGGAGCAACTTCAACTCATTGAATAAGTAATTGCTAAATTACACATAGTAATTACTGGTCAAATTTCCCAACTGCGATGACAGGTATTTCTTAAAACCATACAGTGCATGCAGTTATGGCTATGGCTAGTTATGCAACGATTAAATCATTGGAAAAATGTGAACATTCTCTAGGGAACACACACACACGAAAATACTGCATGTCACCAAAAACCTAGCTCAGAGGGATTTTACTATGAACGGCAGAAAAAAAAAAAAAACTTTTGCTACCGTTCTGCATCAAAAGCATGTGTGAAACATAATGCGTTGTGAAATGATATGAGTTTAAGTACAGCCGATGCTGCAAAGATAAAACATTTTTCCTCATGTTCAAAACGTGTTGATAAGCTGTGCTATTTTATATCAGCTTGTGCTACAGACTGTGTGATATGTTTCGTCAGAACTCGAGAAGAAGAAATGTTCTGTCACCACTACTTTGTGCGTGTCTTTGTCTCTTCCTACAGAACAACGGCTTTATACTTTACATTTTCTAAAATCCTTTTTTCTTTCTCTTTCACTGCTTTATCTTTTTGTTGCGTGTCACTCGCTGCCTGACTATGCCGTCCTCTCTTTTTCTCAACATATAGGACTTCCTCGTTGTCCGTTTCTCTCGCAGGGATCCGCAGCAATAGGAGACCATGTCAAGAAGACGACACAGTCTTTACCGTCAGTCTGTTTGTGAGAGAGAGAGTATGCATCAGTGTCTGTCTATTTGCACAGTGTGCACATCCTTGTGTGTGTGCATCCATATGTGGCGTAGTGCTCCCTTTCCCAGTGCTGGGTATGTTCAAGGCCAGCAGCTGTGCTGTCAGGATGTGTTTAAGTCTTTTCTCCAAGAACACTTGCTCTGCTTTCTATCAGCGGGCTGAGCTGGGCCGGCACGGCGCTGTGCAGGGGTGAGCATGGATTATTAAACATCAGCAGGTCCTAATTCACCCTGATTGGATCTGGCTTTGGCTATTTGCTGTGCTAGTTTGGTTGGGTTTGGTTGGTCACGGTGGGCTGACTGTATTAGGTTGCGGTGGATTGGTGCTACTCTGGGATTGGATGCTGTTTGTGGTCAGATGAAATTGGTCATAGTATTGAATTAAGGATGGAGATATTCCTGATACTAGGTCTCTTTTAAAGGGATCAGGTCCTCTCCCTCTTGTGTAGAAAAGAGAGTGTGTGCATGTGAGCAGTGTTTCTGTGCGTGTGTGTTCACTCAGTCAGACGTGCATGTTCTCATACGTGTCTGATAAATGCCTCGCCGTGAACTCAATAAATCACCCAGCTGCGGCAGAGGAGAGGCAGGCAGAGAAGCGAGAGATAAAGAAAGAAAGGGTGACAGAAAGAAGAGATCATCTTTACGGCCTCTTTTCTTCATAAAGCTCATCCGCGGTCGTAAATCACCGACCTTGAGGCCGAGGCGAGGCCTGATCTCTCAGGCCAGTAAAACATAGCCATGGGAAGCTATGAGCACAAAAGTGTGGTTCCCATTTGTCTCCCTTTGGAGTGTTTTATATTCGGCAACACTTCATTGGTGCTCGCCTTGGATAGGATATAACAAAGACGAAAGAGGAGGGAGGGGAGAGAGTCGGGGGTGGGGGGTGAGTTAGTGTATACTTTCTGTGTGTGTGTCTGTTGGTGTGAGTCTGTCTCTGTATGTTTATTGACAGCTGGCAGTGAGACAAGTCCTCTTCTTGACATGCATCCAGTGGAGTCTCTTCAGTGCGTCCCTCCACCCCCCACCCGAGGAGAACGATAACACTCATAACACAAATTCTCTGACACACATGGAAATTTACATCATACCCGTGCGCCTTGTCTGCTTGCCAATCCAGCACTCAACCCCTTCCTCGCTCCATCTCCCTTCTTCCTTCCTCAACTTTCTCTTTGTCTCTGGCTGTTTGCTCTGTGATTGGCAGGTCCTTTGTGATCCAGCAGATCCCCAGCAGTAATCTCTTCATGGTGGTGGTGGACAACAAGTGTGACTGCAGCATGTTCGAGCCAATCACCATGGACCCCATCGAAATCATGTATATCCTTCTGCTGGCCAAAAAAACTGGAGAGGTGGGGGTGATGGAGCGCAGGACCTCAGCGCGCGTATTCTTGCCTGTTGGCGTCCTGAAAGAGAGGAAGGAGGATTTTTAAAGCCTGAGAACTACATTTGACAAGGGTGTTAAGATGAGTAGAGCAACAGCTACAATAAAACCTTCACAGATTTTAAAGCAGCAAAAAACTGATAATTGTCACGGCTCGGATGTCAGCTGGATGATGAATTTTGCAATAAACTGACTCAAGGGAAGACGAATGAGTGACTAAATGAATTAATGCTTTTTGAGGACAACTTGAATGTGTTGTGCAGCTGGCCTGCTGCAGTCTTCCCCAGTTTCTCCTGCCCTGGGAAAATAACAGTATTACCCACTTGCGGTTTTTAAAGAAGTCTATTTTCACAATCCTGTGACTGTTAACAACTATGCAGTGGTAGAAAATAACTAAGAACATTTACCATTCATCATAATGAGTACTCCTACTTCGTGAAAGTATGTTTTGATGCTAACACTTTTGTACTTTTAATGTAATGCATGTCTTTTACTCGTAACAGGCCTTGTCTGCACTGTGGTTTTGACACTTTTACTTAAGTACAAGCTTCGAGTGTTCCTTCCAGCTCTGCCAGTGTGTGTCCATCAGTGATAAGAGGGATGTAAGTGGCATAGAGTATTTAATTTGTGGGGAAGCCATGGGGAGTCTGTTTGCACTCTGCCCCTCCAGTGGTTCAAAGAGATGAGAGCATTCTGCGGGACAGATCTGAAGCTCAGGCTTAGAGGCAGCACTCTACTAGACGTCGGTTTCACAGAGCTGTGTGTGTCTGTGTTTGGGGCCGTGTTACACAATAGCCCGCGCAATGATGGGACACTGATCGATAGCAGACACAGCTCCGAGCGGAGTTTGACTGAAAGTACTTAGCTCGTCACCGCATAGCTGAGCTGGGCCCTCTTGCAATGTGCATTTTTCTCTGGATTTTACGCAGTGCAGTCACGCTGTATATACATGTCCACCGCTGTTTATTTTGTTGTGGAGTGCTTACTGTAGCATAAAGCCTGCTATTCCGTTGCTACGCGACCAAAGAAAACTCCTCAAACATTGCTAAGACTCTGCTTTCCTTTTCTTTTCTCGCTCTGCGTGCTGCGAGTCAAAGTACCAGCGCATCCATAAGAACCGCTTTTTCATGGCGCAATCAAAAACATGCGTTCCTTTCCATTATAAACAAGTAATGCAATCCAGCAGGAAAACACCCTGCAGAGGGTACACATTGTCTGTTATTGCCTTAACTTCAGCTGCACATAATGAATCTCTCAAGTGCGAGAGGTTGAAGATGCAAAAGGACAGGAGGCGCCCAGATACCTGTCACCCTTTTCACCCTGAGGTACCCGCTCCGCAAACACTGCACACAAATCACTCACTGTTACTGTACTCTCTTTCATAATATATCCCCCGCTAATTCTGCTTTTGTGTTTTTCTTGAAATATTCCACATCTGTCTGTATTTTGCCCCCCTCCTCTCTCCAGGAGAACTCAATGGAGTGCGGAGGAGCTCTGGGTCTCACCCCGTCTCTCACAGCCACACTGCTCTGCCTCGTCCTGGCGCTGTTCCCTAGGTGACCAGAGCTGGCCACGCCTCTCCATCCAGAACTCGGCTTGGATCGGCTTGGCTCGGCATGCAAACCAGTCGCAACAATGCCACAGAAAGAAACACACTCCTGCCCCTTAGAAAATTGCGCCCAATTCCAACTCACAACCTATAAGGCCCCCTAGCCCTGAGGGTTCCTCCCCACAAGGCACGTATCTGAAAAGATTGGTAACAGATAGCTATTACAGCTGCTAAGTAGTGATCATTAAGGTGCTTTAGCAATATCACGAGCCACACGGAGGGGAGAATGTTTTGAACATAGTAATAAAGCCAACAAAAGCACATAGTAGCTTAAAAAACTGCACCAGTGGTCCCACTGACACTCACACAGCTGCATTCAGTCCTTTCAGGTAGTAGCAAAGGGCTGGGGTCTGTAGCTGGGCTTGGAACTGGGCATTAGAGCCACGTAACACCCATGTGGAGAAAGAAAGGCACAACACCCCCCCCCCCTCGCCCACTCTGACTTTTCAAGGACAATAATGATCCTGAAAAAATTAAATAAAAAATGAAGATGAAGATGATTCTATGTGGCTGGGGTTAAATGAAATGTTTGTCTAATGATCTTTCTTTTTTCATGATGAGAAAAAAAAAAAAAACAAGTTATAGTCTATATATGAAGAAAAAAAAAGAGTTTTATTTATGATTTGCAAGTGGTACCCATAAACTGTGACTATGAGATTTCGAGTCCTCTGATGTGAGTGGTTGTTAATATTTGAGCTTTGCCTTATTGAACAATATTGGTCCTGTTTGTGTACTTTTGAAATAAAAAGATGTTTAACATTGATGCCGCTGTCGAAAGGTTTTTAGTGACGCAGAACAAAGGAGTTAATATAAAGCATCAGTTGTCACCCATATAGACGGTCTGTTGTTGGCAGATCTGACTGATTAATACAGTATCTGCTCTTAGTGGTTTATTGTGTGGAAATGTTTGGCCTGCACATGCGTGTATTTGTGTGTGTGTGTGTCTGGTGTTTCGCCCAGAGGCCTATCCCCCACACAAAGAGAGACAATAAAGACCATGACACCAGAACTGAAGGCCAACCACAACATACATCTGTATTTGTTTAGGAAATAGACACAAACAATCCTTTGACATTTTCTGACAAACATTCACATACATGCAAAAAAACAGGATTCCTGTGACATCCCCTGTGTCTGCGTACAGAAGAGTACAATAAGTAAAAACAACAGAAGTTCTCAGAGACCCTGTCAGTGCCGACGGGAGGCCGCACTGCTGCGGTGTCCATGTCAACGCCGAGGTCCCTGTGGTCAACAGTGGGGCCATGCCTCGTCTCCATCTCTTTCCCCGGCTCCCAACCAGCCAGACCTACTAAAACCTACTTCCTCCTCCACTGTAAAGGTAATTCTCACCATCCTAGTGGTTTTAATCTGTTCTCCACTGCTTCCCTGATCCTGTCCCTTGAGCAAAACTGTGTCACTCTAATCATTTCCAGTTGATCCAGCTCTCCCTCTATGGTCCAAAGACTCCCCGACTTGCTGATGGGTCATTTATCACTGCATAATGGGACTGGAGCTGTTTTGGGTCACGCATCCAATCCGGTCTGTGATTCCTTCCTGTTTGCCAGATGAGTTATGGGAAAGTGCATCCAATGTGTGTACAAAAGACAGACTTGGGAATGCAATCTCCTTTCTCAGGGCTGTTGCTGCAATGGCAGCCTTGTTGCCACCTCGGGGTCCTGCGAGTGATAAATGCTCATCTTTGTTTTCTGTAAGCTGTTTTTCCCCCACGGACTGGAGGGGCAAATGTAACCCAAGCAGATGCCAAAAGAAGCTCTTTTTCCAAATATCCCCACTACAAACTGCTCGTATGCGCTCGTTATGCAGTCAAGAGGGTATTCAGCTAGTTATCTCTGTGTGACTATATTGCAGGGTGAAACCTTGAAAAACAGGCAATTGACTCTGTTCCCTTTGGCTGTAGATGAGCTCGTCCTTTCTGTTGTTTGTCTCACCTTTTATGTCACAAACACACATAAAAACAGGGAACAGATGAAAGCGGCACAGAGACTGGTGTGATGTTACGTGTTTTTAATATCTTTTACATCAATTTCTCTTCCATCAAGTGAATTTTGGCTGAGCGCAGTTCGAGCATGGCTTCAACGTTGATGGATGGAACCTTTTTGTACAAGTAACTTCCAAAATGCAATGTATTACATATTACTAGTTACTTTCATTCAAATGTAATGACATACTTGACACATATTACTGTCTGTGAAGTGTAAGGTGGTACTTTATTATGCTGCTTTTGCATTACTTTAACCAAAATGACCACAGATGTGTGACTAAGCATTATAAAATGGAGGAGGGTGATATTGTTTCATGGAAAGTAATTGCATTTCATTACAATTACAATGATATTGTATAGCCTAATACAAGTTCTTCTCCAGAGAGCAGATCTGACAGTGGTTACAACTACATGTATGTATTAAAACATTTTGTAATGTAAACTGGCACATTGTACAGTTTGGTACCTGCGACAGTTTCTGTGTGCGACGCCACAGCTGTAAAAACAAAAGTAAAAAAGTAAAATAATGTTGCTTAAAACTTTACCATTATCAAGATCCTAGTCCAAATAATATATAATTGTTACCATTCTACCCCGTTGCCCTCAACACTTGACGGCAACATCCAGAACTTAACTGTTCATCATAGCATCGGGTCAGAGAAATTGGCTCCCACTCAAGACAAATGCCTGATTTAAAACAGAAAGAAAAAGTAAAACAAGAAAATAAAAAGAACTATGTATAGGGAATCCATTGACAAAGACATCTCTGGTTTTGTTGAAAAACACACGTGTTTTTACAAGCCTGGCTAAGCACTCAAGTGTTCACATGGACAAGCCGGTTCAAACCTAGAACCCCTGTTCATCAAAAGAGACGCACTCAAAGACAGGGCAAGTGAGAGGAACATCACTGAAGGTATTTAATGAGCAGGCGTCCACATTCCTCCCCAATGATCCGATCTAAGCCGCTGTTTGTGGTGGGAAGGAGCCCCTGAGAGAGGAGCCACTGATCACTGGGACACAATGCCCCGGAGGGGCCCTGCAGTTCAAAACACACCCATCCATCAGCACTCACACCACTCCAACTCTGTTTGCTCGCCATTATCTTGACTACATGAGAAATCTCTGTCGGAAGACAGATGACAGTGAATCACACACAAATTCACACATTTGAGCGTTTGTGCAAACACCCACAGTCTTAACCATGCATTAACACACATTTATGAGCTCAGCGTACACACGCAGCGGCGGTCACACAGAGGGCAATGCTTTTGGTGTTACCTCCAATGGAGTAGATAACAGTGGTGGTTTGCATTGAGGACCACAAATATGTTTAAATGGAAATGATTCTGAGCAGCTGAACCACACCAGGACCACACACAGGCCTGGTGACCACAACACGCCATTGCAAAGACAAGCTGGGAAAACACACGCGCACACACATACGATTCTGACGCCATTTTAATAATTTGGTATTTCAATTTTAGTAGGATTTTATTCCGATGGATTGTGCATTTGCTGCGTCACTGTCATCCATTACATTTGTTTTACGTGGAGTCATCATTTTCATCTCTTGCACTGTAAGCATCTCAACCCTTATTCAACTCTCTCTGCACCTTTCTTTTACCTTTTTTCCTGCTGCTCCCTGGCTGAAGTGGTGATAATAACCAGACCTCTTGACTACCTCTCCAACACATGTACGTACCCACACACACACACATACACACACATCAGGGACTTAACCGTCCGAAAACCCCAAAGACAAATTTGTAACTCTGTGTGCCAGGAGACATGCTAGTGCCAAGGTTGAGAGGTGCCAGCTGAAAACATACACTCTCAACACACACATACACACACGCACTCGTACACAGAGTTAGTTGTATACCCCATGCTGTGATAGGAAGAAAAGCCTTCAGTACTTACGGACCTCTCGGTGAGCTCGAGGACCTGACAACCAGCTGTACTAATACTGTGTGTGCGTGCGTTTGTGTGTGCGTGTTCAAGAAAGAATGAGAAAATAAATGAGAGTCTGTGAAACTCTGTGCTGTGATCAGGATTAACACGCAGTATATATTTGGGAGGAAGAGTGCACATAATTCACCAGCTTCTCGCTCATCAGTTTCCTCTCGGACAGGCAGCTCACTCTCCTCAGCCAAATATTGAATAACAAAACCAGAACAAATCATATGCATATATTTAGCATTCCACTCTGTGTTTGTGCAAACAAGCTGAGGGAGACTTTTCAACATTAGCATATTCAGCGGAGTCTTTGTAGCTGCGATCTGAGCTCTGCCAGCCCGTCGGGTCGACGAAAAAAAAAAGCCTCATTCGGTTACATGTGGCGATCCGAGCAATGGCCTGGAGGGGCATACACATTGGCTCCCTCAAACAGGAAGTGGCTAAATGGAGACCCAGGAGCCCCTTGGCTTGCCTCTGCCACTCAAATGCACCCGGGCTGTTTTTAGAGCGTAGGACAGTTTAACAGAATGGACAGTCAGAAAGAGGAGAGAGGGGAGGGAAAGCAGCGAGGGGAAGGAGGAAAGCTAGATTGGAGGTCAGGGAGGCAACGGTGGAAAAAGGCGGGCTGATTGCAGCCGAGTAGGTGGTCTAACAATGTCATAGCTGGAAGCGAGCAACACCACTGGCTCCCAGCCGCAGTTTGTCCCTAGGTCTCGACGCGGGATTGGGATTGAGAACCACCATAAGTGTACGAGCAATTTAAAGTTCCCTCGGATCACAGTTCATCAGCATCAGCATGTTTGTCTTGGATGGAGGACCGATCAATGAGTTAGGGACTATTGGCTGTTGGCTCCCCCATGCCTGCTATAAATCCTGCTGCGCTGATGAACACTGAATGTTGATGTGATAATTGATGCAGTGTTTTTTTGTACATGGCGTTTCTGGGCATGGTGTGGTTACATCAAACTTTTATAGAAGCCTGTGTGTGTGTGTGTGTGTGTGTGTGTGTGTGTGTGTGTGTGTGTGTGTGTGTGTCCATCTGTCATGTTTGATTTGTATCTTTATACCCCAGCTGGAGAGCTGCTCCTGCTAACTCTCTATGAACTCAGTGTGGACAGGACTAAATGGTTGCTCTTATTGGCACATTTGTGTGTGTGTATGTGTGTGTGTGTGTGTGTGTGTGTATGGGAGTGTGCATGCATCCATTATACCGATGTTGCCTTTTTAATGGAGTACATAGATCTACACTGTATCTAACCATAAATAAATCTAACTATAAAGCAAGGAATCTGTCTGCATGTTATCTAACTATCTCAACAACCTTTTATCCGTTCCACTTCGTACTTGGCAGGTTTGTGGCTGAGGACCCAAGGAGGTGCAGCGTCTAATCTGGTGCAATCTGGACATGCCACACGTTCAACATTAAGGCAGAAGATATACCTCCTTTTAACGACGCGTTCAGGTACGCATCAGGGCTGGCTTACTTATCCTGTGTCCGGTTGAGGCGTTGGTTGTGGACGTCTAGACATTATCACCGCACGTAATGCAATATGCACATGAATGGTGGGAGCAATGCAGTGCAAGTACGGGGATGCACCGGAGTCAGTAAGCAGGTCAGCAGCAGCAGGGGTAACAATGAGACGACAAGCTAACACGTGGCATCTAGAAGCATCCTCCTGCAGCACAGGTAGTACAGGCAAGTATGTTAACAACTATCATCACAACACAGTCAGTTTCAGTGCAAATAGTGTAGTAGTGTAGTGTAGTGTAGTCTAATTTTGTTTGAATCCAGTTGAATTCAATTGAATTTTGGCTTTATGGCTCTGTAGACTGAAGTTGAAAAAAAGAACAAAAGTAGAAGGTTACACAAGTCTGGATGGGTTGGGAGATGCAGCCAACACAGGTTTTCTCTCCTTCTGGAGAACTGGAGGTGAAATGCTTAAGTTTTTGTCATCAGTAGTATGCTAACTATCGTTAGCCTCAAGGGCTAGAATGTCTAACTTACTTTTGCTAAATTGGCGGCATCACCTCAGCTGTTCTGGGATGTCTCTGTCATTGGTTGTTTGGGTCCAGCTCAGGAAGGACACAGATTTTAAAGCGTAAATATCAAACAGGGCGAGGGTTGTGTGCGTGTGTGTTTGGTCAGACCAGTGAGCCGCATGTTCTGCGCACACTTGGCCCTGGGACTTCAACGCCCTTATTTTGCATAGCAGAGCAGTGAAAGGAAGGCTACGATTACAACCACAGGGCCTGACAGAAAAATCACTGCAGCGATGTGACATTTATATGCCCTAGTGTCCCCCACTCACCCCCCTCCCTCACCCTTCCCTCACCCGTCATTACCCTCTTGACCGTAGGAATATCCGAAAGCCTTGCTCTTGACACCGACCGCAGCCCTGCACGTCCTCCTGTTGTCTCTCACCCAAACCGCCATCACAGCCCTTTTTCTGTGTCTCCGATCTGTGTGTCAGTGCAATTCGTGTATGATTATGCGTATAGTATGCACGTGTGTGTGTGTGTGTGTGTGTGTGTGTGTGTGTCGGTTTCATGCATGTGGTCCTCCTGCTCTCTCTCACCCTAACTGTCTGGAGCATTTAGAGGACATGACATCACGGAGGGGTAATGTTGGGCGCTGACGTGTGTTTTGCGGCGGAGGCAAGCTGGGCTGTGACGCCGTCTGTTTGTTTTTCGTGATCCACAGTCGGGGGAAGGCCCGGGGAGCTGGTTGATTACGGCTCTCGTTTATGTAACTGCTGCAGTGCCACAGTTAAAGGCCATGTTGTAATTAAAAATAATCAGGGCTGTAAATATACTGTGGATATGATCTCGTCATAGCTCAGAGGCAGAGTGTGTGTGTGTGCGTGTGTGCGAGCGCGTGCCTGTGTGTGTGTTTGTATGGTCTGTCTGTTGGCGGATATATGTGTATGAGTGTTTGTGATTCATATTGCTTATTAGTGGGTGTATGAAGTGTATTATTAATGAGCTGTGTAATCTAAAAGGCCTGCAGTGTGTCATAACTGAGAGAGGAAAAGAGGAAGCGAGAGCACAATTGTCCAAAACAGGGAGAGAATGAGAAGGTGAGGCTGAAAGAGGCCGAGGCCAAGAGACGCAGGGAGAGAAAGCAAGTCAGAAGTGATGCACGAGGGAGCAGAAAATTGTGTTCATAAATTAAAAGTATGCATATACAAACAGATAGGAAATTTCTGTTTTACTGATTGTAGACAGTTGTAGTGTCCCTCCATAAAAGCTGGCACCATTCATGATATGTACATACACACTGCGCTGCTTTGACCCCGACACGTTGCTGTGAGCTTTTTTTCTTCCCTGGTTCCACCTTAGCCCAGATCCTGATTTCCTGAAAGAACAGAGACAAGTGCTTCCATTTTATTTTCTTCTTCTAGTGAACCTTATTTCCTCCCCTTCTTCCCCTTCTTCCTCTTCATTTCCTCTTCTTCTCACTGGACCTTATTTCCTTTATGTCCCTCGTCACTAGACCTGGAAATGTGGCTCTGCCTCAGCAGAGACCAAAAGGTCACACGAAGGCCAGTGTTGTTGTGAAGCAACCAAGTAGAAATTCTTCCATACTGTACTTACGTAGATTTTTCAGAATGCTTCACTTGAGTGTTTCACTTTTTACTAACCCCACACCTTCAGTTTCTGCTCCTTACATTCTCGACAGGCTTGATCGATTAGTTTTCTTTTGCTTCATTTCACGCCGCCTTACCAACATCACTTCACTGGTTTCAACTTATGAGTGCACACACACACACACACACACACACACACATAAACAAAGCAAACTTAGCAATCTCAACTTGAGATGCTCTACCAACCCAAAATGCCAGTGTTTGATCTCCTGGGAATGAGACTCAACAGTCGACTATCTTTCTGGTGCTTTAATGAACAGCTCGAACAAATCCTACTCACTCTACATTTAATAGTCTTATACTGACTGATATGATGTGAGATTCAGTTAACTTTGCACAGAAATGGTCACTAGACATATCCTTCATAAGGATACCATACCGTACGTTTTTCCTTCAGTAAAGAATGTGTGTACTTTTTTCACCTGAAGAAAGCACCTCCTTTAGGTTAAATTTAATTATCTGTGCTCCATAAATCCACATGGAGAAATCGCGGCTCACACCTAACCCTAAAGTTGAAAATCAGACATAAACAAATCTCTCAGCTTCTGGGACCACCGCACTGTTCTAACTGTCGCCATGGCAGCCAGGCTTGAGGACATGGGGTGGGGCTGCCACTCCGCACAGTGCCTCCCAATCAACTCTGAGGCCTGGAGCTGTTTATCTGAGAAAATAATTCCATTGTAAACCGTTCAAACGCAGCCCAGCCCAGTCCCACCAGCCAAATGCCCTGCCATTGTGTTGATGGAGAAGAAATGGGCCTGATCTTAATGAACCACGTATTTATGGACTGGGGTTAACAAGTTGAGTCAGAATGGTAATTTTGGCAAGCATTTGTTTATACACTTTTTAACAGTCCTCCCTGGTGTAAACAATGTGTGTGGTTTTGCAAGCGCTAAATGCCTGCTCCATTAAACAATCTGCTACTTCTAAGAGCCTTCACGTTGCCGCGAAGGCATAAAACCTGATGATAACCTAGTCGATAAGTCTTGCAGAGGAATAACAGCTTGGTTTAGGAAGCAGTGAGAGGCAGCAGTAGTCCAAGAGCCGTCGCAATGTGGTTGAAACCAGTGATTTATAGATTTTATCAACAAAGGAGAAAGAGTATGGATTCCACAGTATTTGCACTGTGCCAGTCCAGGAAAGAAAAAAAAAAGTCTGATTATTCTTGGACACGTGAGAAAATGTTTTCGGTTGTTTGGACGTCTTAAACCGCTCAGGATGACCAAGAATGGCCCTAAACGCCGCTAAATGCACTAATGCTCTTACCGAACAGTGCCCAACAGTAACACGTCTGGTTGGGAATGTGTCCTTTTTTTCTCCTCAGTGGAAACTAGAAGGGAAGTAGGCGATGTGAGAGGATGATGGAGTACAAGTGATTGATAGATGAATGGTACCCGCAGCACTCGAGCTGGTCAGAAAGGTGCCCCTGTGTCTAAAGAAAATACACGCAGACAGACTGTGTGGAAAGAGTCAACCTCTGACGTGCAGTGTCCCGTCAGCGTGGGCTCCGAAACCTCAGAAGACCTTCCAGCTGATGGAGATTCAGCTGGCAGGTGTCATATGTCTAGTTATTCTGAGACGTGACGTGAGAGCTGACGTAGCTCAGAGAAGCCCCGATAGCTCAGTCTTGTTTGTTTAAATCCTGTCATCACACTCAAATAAATGGCTTGACTTGGTAAGAAAAAAACATTAACACAATTTAAACCTTGTGAAATGTCAATTGGGAGCCGGTTTAAATGCTGATGGTTTCGTTTTTTTCCACATTGAAATCAACATCAACACATCTAATGCCAGGTTAAAGTAATGCAAATTCATTATAATAAGTGGCTTTATTCTATATTTTGCACAGTGAAAATTGGCAAAAAACTACCTCGATAGGTGCAAAAGTGTTCCGATTGGATGGCATAAGTCAACAAAATGTTAGGTAAAACAGAGCTAATGAGATAGAATCCAGCACCATGATGCGTAGGCACTTCTTGAGAAGAGAAGTGTTCCAATAAACTTGTGAATAAGTGCTTTGCTTGGACCATCGGAGCAGGAGTGAGGCGCAGGTTTAACCTCAGGAATGACCTGTAAATGTTTTATTGTCACTTTCAAGACCGTTGGCATCGTTGGTGGACCGGTGAACTTGAATAGTGCAGTTCATTATCAATTGATTCATATTCTCGCTCAGTTCCAGCCGCCCCACCCGTAATCTACACACACGCACGCAATCCAGTAAGTCAGTGGCCCAACTCAATTGTCTTTCCTCGTTCCAAAGCCTCCTGATTTAAGGATTAAGTCCTGCTTGCAGAGCCCCCTGCTCCTCAAACAGGTGCGTCTGAAAATTTTGACGCGGGTGTTGTAGTTGTCAACTGTGATCAGTGTGTGTGACAAGACGCACACTCGCCTGCTGGGTCCAGTTCCTACACCCCATCGGCTGCCTGTGACGAGGTGCACACCTGGCAGCTTGCATACGCCCGTGCGATTGAACACACACCTGGTAAAAAACACACCTGCCCCTGCTGTCAAAGCTGTTGAGTGGAGACAGGGCGCAGGCAAGGAGGTCCGCCAGAACAGCAATAATAAAAAAAGAAAACGGTCAATTATAGCGTCAAAGGAGCACAATAAAGATTCAGAAGGGCAATTTATGCCTTCTTTCACCTTCAATTCACCTTCACCCAAGGGCGTAATTTACATTTTAACTTTCGGGGAGACATCTGGGAACTACTCAGGACTCCTCAATTATAGTCTGATTCATGTTCATAACACAAGGCATATGCTGTGTAACCCTTTGGCACTCAACACAAATTAGTAGTATATAAACATAATTGCTGAGAGACAGTGTTGCACTTAACTTGACATCCTGACCTGGACAGTGTACAGAGAAAAGGGGCATAATGGTGACTGAGCAGGATGTGAATGTGGTGGCGGAGGTGCCAATTTGAATCGACATCTCCAGTGCTGCAGAAGAATGGAGACACGTCCAATTGTTGACTGTAGAAACAGGAGCGAGAAAAGGAAACGATAATACGAAAAAAAAAGTTCTATTCCCTTCCAAATGTTGCCATGATTTATAGATAACAAGTAAAAATGGCATGTCGAGTGGAAGAGGTCACTGTAGGTGTAGTTAAAATCAACGCCTACTCCACCGTTGAACTCTGGCGCTCTGGGTAAAAAGTGACAGCCGAACACCTTGAACGTTATGTTTTCATAACATGAACTGTGTTCTGTGATAAAATTCACTAAAGTTTGTTTTTGCAAATGTTTAATGAATACCCACTTCCCTCATTAATCTCCCAGCTAAGCACACCGAAGATAAACAGTAAAGCTGTTAAACAGCTGAGTTGTCCCACATATTCAGACCCTCTTATGAAAACCTGGAGGGCCGATACGCACTCCAGACTTGGCAGATCAGTCGAACTCTGGTCTGAGGATTTCCCTAGTCTCTTTCTCCGGTAGTTCTCTGTCTCTCCTTCGCTCTCTCTCTCTCTCTCTCTCTCTCTCTCGTGCTCTCTTTCTTTTTCTTTTTTGGAATTCACCTCCGTAATTTATTTCATGCAGGAAAAAAGACATTGTGGGCTCATAAATCACAAGCACTTTATATAAAAAGAAATGAAAGCCGCCTGCATGTGGGATGTTTTAACTCACATTCTTAGCAATTCAACATGTAATAAAAGAAATATGGAATTTTCACCTCAGGTCTCTATCAATAAAACAAATGTGAGCGGTGAATATGCCCTGTGTTCCTGCGCTCACGCCGTATTATGACATTTACATAACTTGATTTGTAAGCCAAGTCCGCGACGGTGAGGCAAACAGAGTGCACGTACAGTAACTCTGCTGAGTGTGATCTACACCCGGGCAAAGATAATTCTTATCACAGCAGATATATGGTTTAAGACCCTTTGATGGCTACGTTTCCCAGAACACTAAAAAAGGTTTGTCCACAGACAGGTTTATACTTCATCTTAAATTTCATGCTTAAATCTTCCGCACTGGACATTACTTGTACACTAATTTTTGCTTCATTGCCAAAACAAAAACCAGAGAGACTAAATACACTGTAGATGGAATTTTACTGGAAAGCAACACGGGCTGACGTTCATTAATCACTCATACATGAGAGAGGTAATCAAAATAAATGAATCCTCGCACACTTTTTGATGTGTACTCGCCGTTAAAGGAGCCTACCTGTGGTCTCGGGCTAATTTGGGGCGCTATACGCTACGTGGCAGCTTCATTTTACTTTACCCCCGTCACACTGAATCCATCATTCTGCATACCGTTTGACTTATAGCATAACTGCCAGTCTGCTAAAGCCAGGCCCTGATCACTTTAATCTGTGCTGCTGTTTGCGGGTTTTAAACGATCAGGTTGTACGAGGCTACGGCGATCTCCCCCGTGGAGAGATCGTGTTACTCTGGGACACCACTGGCAGCTCCTACTACCTTCTCTTGCTCATTTATCATCTGATGGTTGTAGATAGCCACTTATCCTCTAGATATGAAGGGAAACACATGACTTTCTGGTCATGCGAAGGCAAAAGGAAGCGCATGATTTCCAAAGTGTGTAACTGATGAGAGATGTAAACCTGCTCTTATTCCTGGGAATGTATGTAAAAGTATCCTAAAGGCCTATCCCAGTCTAGCCCAAAGTAAATTCAAAGCTGTTGTTTAACCACTTGGAGCACATGCATGTTTTTGGGCTCTTTTTGAGAGGTTATAAGTCTTTTCCCCCAAACTATCAGAAGCTCTGGAAGGGCATCTGGCATTAATCTATAGGAGTTTGAATACACACTGATATCTGTGTATTTTTCTAGCCTGAATGTTTTAATCCAAAAATAAGCCTTGTCTGTGCAATCATTCATTGGTTGTCCTAGGCTCTGGGGCAGGCATAGAAGCTCCTGTCTGCTCAGATGAGCTGTCAATCATACAGCTGCCATCTCAGGATCTCCAGTGTCGAGGCTTAATGGCGTCTGCTGCGAAATGAGAAGGTTTTGTTATTTTTTTAACGGATAAAAGCTTGAAAAATGTATTAATATGCATAACATATAAATGCATTACTGAAATGGATCTAGTGGACCTTTGGGAATAAGAGAAGACAGTTTTTGTTGGAGTTGTGCATGTAATGCTGTCTGACTTTTACAGCAGAGGCTGCAGAACGCATCTGATGTCGCCATGACATCGCAGCTGTTGAGGAAAAAACTGCACGTCTGCAAAGCTTTGAAATAAAGTTCTGTAGACTAACACCGTTAATGAAGAGTCAAAGAAGAAGTCTGTGAGCTGGTTACAGCAGTAGGTTAAGTAAGTACACAGTCTCCCTCAAGCTACAGTGCAGAGGGGACAGGTCTAAAAGGAATGTCAGTCTCCTAAAGCCCTACGGGTAAGGACGTAGGAACCACGGTCTGACCGAGAACACCTGCACCTTATAGAGGCCACTGTGCAGAGAGCTTCAACATCCTGATCCAACATACACATCATGAATGTACGCTTTCACGCAAACACACGTGCATGGGCTGAACACACATGCAGACACACACACAAATACGCATAAAAGCCATTTGTGCTCACACACAGCGCGCAAATCCATAGAAATATAGAAATGTACACAGCTTGTGTCATCTTTTCCATGGCTTCCTAAACTTTTTCAAACTTCAGTAACATTTTTTGCATCTTTTCCCTCAAAAGGTAAAGTGCAATGAAATACTATCCCCACGTTATAGAGATGGACAAGACCCAAAAATGCTCTACACTCCCAAAGAAACTTCCCCTCTGCTGCTTTTCAGACTTTCAGGAGGGGAGGAGGAAAAAAAAAGCCTCTTCTGGAGACAGTGAGTTATTTGTACAGGTTTGCAGCATGTCTGCGAGCTGGGATGGGTGACTGGTTTTACTGGTCTACCTCTGCTCCCCTCAGAGAGACAAAGTGAGCGGAACAGAATGATCCTGGGCGTAATGGTGGAAACAATTTTCCTGGGCAGACCTGTATGTGGGGCCTTTCGGTGAACTTCCTCATTAGTGTAGCTTGCTCGAAATGCTATTGATTGTGCAGGATGTCCTCAGACTGAGCTCAGATTTATTAGGTCTGATATTCCAACACAATGCACAGAAGCACACTCTGTCCTTTGCGCGGCCATTCGAATCGTAACACCTGGTGAACTTCAGGTTTCTCTCGTCAAAACAAGAGTTTAGCTGAGATTCAGACAACTTCCAATATGTGTGTGTTGGTTCCTCGCCATCTTATGCGGTTTCATTCAAGCGGTATAAAAAGAGGTGGCACAGCAGGATACCTTTATAATCTAATCGTTTCTCATTAGCCTCGCCTCAGGGCTGATGGCAGACGGCACTATGCATCAGGTTAACACACCGCCTAAGTTAGTCTTAGCTTGTTTTCCTAGGCAGACGGCGCTCTGTGGCTGTCCAGCAGTCATTAAGAACCACAGCACGAGTGATGAGCTAAAGGCCAAACTGGAGACCGGCCGGGAATCAGAGCGCTAAAAACACACACACACGGCTCTCAGACAGTGACGGCTGGGCCCCGTCCAACACCAACCTTTAACGCCGCGGCACCTGATGTAGCTCCTTGTAAACGCAGGAGACTCCACAGGATCAGAACGATGCCCTGCGCTGTTACAAGAACACAGGACTGTTCTGGCTGTCGTCCGTGTAAACAGGAAATCATATTTCATTTTTGTTGACATCCAAAAGAAGGAAGAGAGGGAGAGATATACGGCAGAAGGGACGGGCTGTGAAGAGAAGGGAGACAGTGAGGGAACTACTGAGACCAGATACTTCCCCTGTTTCGCTGCAGGGCTGCGTACATTTTGTCCATGTTGTATATTTGAGCTTTGGTGTCGGAAAGGCCTTCCTTATTGCATTATCCACCTCCGAGAGCCAATCTGACATGCTTTCAGGTTTCTGACCAAAGCAGCGTTTGGTTTTTTCATCGTTACAGCCTTCTCTTGACAACTCTGGACATTTATCCATTAATCATCAACAAAACAGGAGAAAAAGAAAAACAGGATTAATGCCACATTATGTTTGTCCCGAAAAAACAGAACTGAATGTGCTTCAGGGGGTAATACACCGTGTCACATGCATTTTACATTTAGAATTCAAAAGTCAAACATGGTTTCTATGCCATTTACCTCTGCTGTTTCATCTTGTTTGCTGTGAAATCGACTCCCACTCGGCATATATGGGCTGGAGTGGAAAACGAATAGCGATTCCAAGCGCATGTGAGGTATGTGTTTCCTATGAATAAGATAACTGGCCTTTCTCTCAGCTTTGAGCTCATGTCAGACTATATGCAGTCAAAGTGTATGGGTTTTTTGGAATCAAAAGTGCATTATTATTCCCTGTGTCAGTAATGAATAATGTTTTCCATCTCTCAAGGATGAAGCCTCGGGAGAACTTTACATGTAATGATGTGCACTGTTGCGCCGTATGTATTTGTGTGTGTGTGTGTGTGTGTGTGTGTGTGGGTGTGTGCATACATTCGCATTCTGAATGTGTCTGAGGGACCCTGGGGAAGCCAATTTCTGGGTGTAAGAAGACCTAAAGCTGGTCCTCTCATTCAGCCTGACACTGTGGCCAATCATAACCTTTCCCTGGGTTCCCTCTGTAACTCAGATCAAGCTTAAGGGGGCCCAGAAAGCCACTCCATGAGCTTGCACACACACACAAACTCACACACATCACCAGCCCGGTGCCAGAACCCATTCATCAGGCCCTCATAGCTGGGCCCTGTCAACCTCCAGCCCCAGGCCTGTAGGCCTCAAGCCAGGGGCTTGAGTTCTGGGCTCCCCGCCAGTCTGTCATGGTGCTGGGCCACGGGCCAGCCTTCCATCAGCTTTGATGTGCGCTGCATAACCAAATGGCTAAAGAAGGGTGGCCCCTCAGCACAGGAGTTACGCAGCACACTGAGCGGGTCAGTAAGCAACCATAAGCATTCAGCGTATGCATACACACACAGAGAGTAGACTTCTCCAAAACATGGTTTGGGGAAGGGTTTTGGATTTTTTTTTTTCTTTCATTGAAGTTTCCATTGCATATGCTCCTTGTTATAAAATCAAATTGAAGCTTGAAACATTTTGTATTCTAATATGATTAAGTGGGCTTAATTGTTTGATTTGGAGGATTTATAGAACTACCTAATTAACATTGTGATAAATACACATTTTTTTATTGCTCCACATGCTGAGCTATAATTTGTCAGATTTTTGTCATGTTGAGGACCCGAGTACAGCGTTTATGGCTCCGGTGCACTGGAGGCCTGAGAGATTGATTACATCGGAGGAAAGCAGGCAAAGCCAATGAACTGTGGAATTATTTTGTGTTTTAGAGTCGTGTGCCAACTCTCATCTGCATGGACAAGTCGGTCCCCCTCTCTCCATCTCACTCTTTCACCCAACACATAAATAGTCACAGGCACTCGTGTACAGAAACCTCCCATCTACACCCTCACACACAAATGTAACAAGTGATTGTGCAACACTCATTGCGAAAGGTTCCGCTGGATTAAAACTAACATTCACGTTTCAAGAACAACAACCGTTGATAAGTATGTATGTGCTGATCGACACTTGTTGGGTATTTCCAATATGATATGAGCAATGAATGGAAAAAATGTGGTGTTTTGATCTAATCTGAGCCATAGTTTTGCTAACCGTCGTCTGACCTTGATACCGCCAGAGGAGGAAATGATTTTTACCAAAACACTGGACCACAGCATCAAATCATATCTCTGGCTGCTTTTTATTCGCTTCGTTTTGTTTTTGGTCCCTCTCTATCTCTCGTTTTTTCTTATCTTCCATTTCTTTGTTTCTTCTCTCGCTCTGCTTTGTATCACAGGGAACGTTTTCTGAGCAGCTCCTCCGTCATCCTGTTAAACAGAATCTATTAGAGCTGATGAGAAAGAGCATCCATCTTTCTCTGAGGTTAGCAGGGCTCGGCTGGACAGGCTACTGGAACCAGCAACTCCGATGCATTGGTCTTAAACTCGGTTCCTCTTTGGGGAACCCAAGAAACGAACTATGTTCTTGTTTGAAAAATTCAAAATCTCCCCTTCCAGTGTTTATCTGCAGGAGTGGTCTTAAAACAACAGTAAAGAAGTACTACTAATATGTGACGGCAATATTTCAGAAAATCCTCCGGCCTTGCCAAATCAGACAAATAAACACGACATACAATATGTGGGAATAAGGTGGCCCTTTCTGAGCCCCCCTCTAAGAGAAGTCAAAGCCAATAGGAAGTGCGAATGTTCCACAAGCAGACACAGGGCCTTACAGAAGGATATTCACCTTTAAAAAGGTGTTAGGTTTATTGGATCTGGTGGGACATTACCTGCATATCCAGCTATGCCATTTTCCGTCTGCACTGTGTCGATTCATTAACCACAAAGACCTCAGTGTAAAGACCCTGTTTAAACACCTTATTTCATTAAGTGCTTTTTAATGAGGGCGCTAACTAGCCCGGGTGTCAGTCATCAGGAAAAAGACGGCCAAAGCTCTTGGAAAAATGTGTTTTTTTGTGGTCTATTACATTTTTCCTGTGATGGTAAAAGTTATGATGAGTGTGCGTGTCGATTCCTCTCTGCTTCTCAGTCCAAGTGCATCTTGTGTGACCTGTGTTGGCGTGTTTTTTTTTGTTTTTTGTTTTTTTTTGTTGCATGGCTGTTCCTCAATAAAGGAACTGGCAGTGGAACAGTTCTTTCTGCTTCACAATTGCATGACTGGGGCTTCATGCTCTCTTGCAGTAATGAAACGGCCCATTTGCTGTGTTTGTTTTCAACACAGCAAATTGGTTTGTCTTGTTCTCCGATTGACTTGACAAATCTTCGGGCCGTGGCTCATCTTCACTCAGCGCTTAATTCTTGGCACTCAGCTTCAGTTCCATTTCGAGTATCAGGTTTTCCCTGCGCTCGACTGTAAAATAAGGCTGCGTCCCAGCCTACAAAACCAGCCATTTACAATTCGAGTTCTTTATACCAAGTGAATTCCGTTATTTCATTTTCTCATTCAGCGTAATCAATTCCATGTCAGTGGCAAGAGAAAAGAATCATTTTCTTTGTATCTTTATTCTATACTCTGTAATATTTAAAAACTTTTTCAGAGACTGGATGAGAGCCTTCAGGAGAACCGGCCCCCCCAGTTGATTGATTGCCACCGGTGGCCAAGGACTCACAAGGATCCCTCTTAAACCAGAACATCAACACTCTTCTGATATGCTTCATTAATATGGGCGTTAAAGCAAATTACTTCATCTCAGAGAACAGGAGCGCATCAGTCACTGTCTGCCTGCTTCCCCTGCTGCTTCCTCTCCCTGTGTTTCACCGCTCAGTGCAGCGGGAGTGAGTGTGTTCTTAGTATGACATGACTGCAACCACAATCCAGGTTTGCCCTCTGTACCTGTTGTAGCCACGTTTCAAAACAAGTGTGCGCTACTTGCTTTCAATTTGTATAAACAAGTTCTGCTTCTGCAAGTCTGAGGGGTCACGTAAGGTGAAACTTCAAACAGATTTTTTTTTAATATTCAGTGCCAGAGTGATGAGTGCACCAAATACCGGACAGGCTTAGCAGTTAGCTGGTGAGAATTACGGAGCATTTCGCAGGCAGAGGGCCAGATATTTGCCTAAGGAGTTGGTAGAGACCAAAAAAAGTGAATGAATATTGGACTTACATTTGCAAAGGAGGACAGAAACGTGATTCCCAGTCAATGCTTATGTTATTCTGTCAACACCTGGAAGAGTGAACAAGCAGCTGTTTGCTACCAGGTGTGCCAACCTAAAAGATGCTGAAATGCCAACACTGTGTGATTTGTCAAAAAAAAAATAAAAAAAATAAAAAAATGTTAGTCAAGGTTTAAAGGTGTAATCTGTAACAAATGGTCAGAAATCAGAGGTAACGCCAAAATTATTTGGGGCAGCATAACCATGTCATGCTGCTCACTATCAGCAATAACTTCTCTCTGCTGTAGCTCTCTTTGGCTGTAGTGTTAGGCCACAGATACCAAGTAGCTTAGTTAGCCTTGGAGTCTGCCTGCACCACATCCCTGGGTGATGAGAGCGTCTCAGTGGGCAACAGGGCTCAGTCACAGCGACCAGACACCAGACTATGACTGAAAGCAGCACACGAGATGCCAGTTCAAAGACTGGGGTTACAGAATGGAGGCGATTTACAGCGGCTCTGACTGGGACTGACTATGAGAAGAAGAGGCCTGAATCAGCAGAGGTCACAGAGAGATTGTGGGTGAAAACGGCATTAACTTTCATAACTTACAGGTCAGTAAGGCTTGTCTTAGTTTGATCAAAGAGAGAAACTTGAATTCAGACATGTGCAGCTGTGATATTTTATACATTTAAAAATATATAAATTTTATATATTTAAAAATATTTAATATATTTAAAAATATATAAAATATATATATAATATATCCTTCTCTTACATTTTATGAGCTTATTTTGTTTACCTAATTGACTAGGTAGCAAAATCTCTGCTCCTATCACCCCTCTGAAACTACGGAGGCTGTCAGAAATCACATCATCAGGTAAAAAGTTGTATTAGGACACAGGGCAAGACTTCTTTGATCTAATGTCAACACTGTCAACACCTCCCTGATAATTTTGGCTGCACTGTTGAATGTTTTAAACTACAACTCTGGCCCTCACAAATCGCCCCAGTAAATGACCGTATGCCGTAGGATATATTCTGTACTATGAACACCCCAGAGGGTTGCAAGAAAAATACTTTTCTCATGGAGATAAGTAACAGGTTGTGCTCCCCGAAGTTCTCAAATTCCTAAACGTGTTTCCTGCACACATCCGGAGTCTGCTTTTATCGCTAATGTCTTTTTCGACAAACATTTTGCCATTTGTCATGTTGCATAGTTCGGCTTTTTTGCATTGCATTCAACCGTCTCTCGCGAATGTTGGGGAGCATCATGGGAGATGTAGATGTAAAGTTAGTGGTGGACACCGAGTGAAGAGGATGGAAAAGGAAGCTCAATAACTACCATATGATAGTTTAACCATAACTGGGCTGAGCTGCACTGATGTCGGAGCAACCCCAGGGGCCCACTTTAGCATAATCCACGAAGGCTTAGCAGGCTGACAGAATCACTCAGCTACTGGCTCTGACCTGGCACTCAGCTCCCTGTGGGGCAGGGCTACACACACACACACACACACACACACACACACACACACACACACACACACACACACACACACACACACATCACTTCCACCACAGGAGAGCAGAAAAGAAAGAGAAGATCCCATGGCAAACCACAAACAAGTACGTTGTTCTGGGCTTGTAAACATGTGTCATTTTGTAATATATTGCATGCAAGGAAGCCATAACGCAAAGATGTGATGACAGTGAGTGTGTATGTAACCAACACTAACTTAAAAAGGGAGCTGAAGCACAAAGCCTCGGCGTATGGAGGAGCGGCAGATCGGATGTCGAAGTGCAATAGTCCACAGTCAATGTTTACCTTTTTCCTGAAACGCCTGTGAAATCGATTGCAGCAGAGAATTGATTAAAAAAAACGTAATTTGGCGAGACCGCCATTCTGCATGACGCTTGACTCCGAATAAGAGATTGTGATCTTTTACTGTCCTGTGAAGGTGAATATGTTTCCACATCTGTGAGCAATAAAGGGAGATGATCTGCAGTGCACCGTTTCAGTGCTGCGCGCACACACACACACACACACACACACACACGCCGTGTTTACATTTCCAGTCGCAATTATATCCTCCATCTTGCTTCTTTGCAACAATATTAACTACTAAACGCTCTAATAGACGACTATAGCCAGCTCAACCCTATTTAAGAACTCACTTCTGGGATTGGAATAAATAATTGAACTGATCCTGACTCCTCTTCTCTAACGCACACACACTCATGCACATACACACACAAAAGCCTCAGTCATGCACGTTGACTTATATGTATAACCTTTCTATTTTCAGCCCTAGTTGTGCCCCATTGAAACAACTTGTGGTGCGAGTGGTTTCTTGGGGGGGGGGAACACTGGGATAGGGCTGGCAGTGAAGGAAGGAGGGGGGAGCCGGTAACTCTGTGGCACCGACCCGTCTCTCTGATCCAGTCCAGACTGTTTGCGACGTCACGGTGCGGCATCCTGCCCTCTCTCTCTAAAACACGCGACCACAATCCCAAATAGCTCTAAATGCAGCTCTGCCGGAGCGCTCTCATTTTGGCCCCGTTGACGCTTTATGAGACTTTTACAGTAAGAGCCGGGGAATGGAACAAGCTCCACTTTGGTCAGGAGGGATGAGCCTTGCCAGAGCTGTTGCACTGACAGGTCATGTATCTTGTTTTCTGAGCACAAATCTGGCCTGCGCTGATCAATAGAGGGTGTTTGTGAGATTGTTTTCTGTTGTGACAGTTTTATGGGGCCTCAAGGTGGAGTCTCCTGACATATACACCAGAATTAACCCTGCCATCATGTAGAGTGGTAAAAAAAAAGGGGGTGGAAGGGTGGGCTGGGCCAGAGTTCAGGCTGAGGTTTTGTTTCACAGATGGTAAAATGCAGTGTTAATGCATTACATATATACAGTGCTTGCAGCCTGGTATACTGCAGCTACAGCAGAACATTACTTCAGCCTTTTCAACGGCAGGAACAGAATCTACAAAATATTTATGAATCTACGAGACTGCGGTCAGCAGATCTGGCTTCGGCAGAGCGAGGTTGCCTTATATCAACCAGCTGCTTTGTTTTAGGAAAACACAACTTGTCACGTAATCGTCCTGAAGAACCTCGGAGGAATTTTAATGCAGGGGAAGAAGAATAGAGTAGAAACCACTTGATAAGCCGAGTGAACCTCAGTTTTTATCCCGCCTGTCCCATTCATCATCATAATTATCACCTTTGCACGAATACAAAAAAACACGCACGCACGCACAAGGATGCAACCAAGCATTTAAGGCGCAGTAAACGCTCGACTTATTTGCATATTTCAACATGATTCTTTTCGGGGAAGGGAAACTTTTTTTTCTGTAAACATTTGTTACTGTTTATTTTTCTTTGAGAAAATGAGATTTAAAAAGAATGCAGCGCAAAGTGAGAAAGATGGAAGACAGGCTGCTGTTTTCCCGGATAAACTGTGAAGAGAGGCTGAAAAAAAGGGGGCGCAGAGGTTCAGGGCGGCTTAAAATTTCCACCAAGCGTCTCCTTCTCGAAGTGTGTGTGTGCACTTTCGAAGCCCTTGCGGCGAATGCCTAATTGCGTGTGTGCAAAGAAGCCCTCAAACAAAAAAAGACGCCGTTGTTCTCTGCAGAACAGGCGTATAAATATTTACACAGTTGCCCGCACTATCTGTCAAACGGTAGGTGGGAGCAGAGGCAGGGGCAGGTGGAGAGAAGGCCTGCCAGGTTTAGACATCCAAGCGTTCTCGTCTGAACATTTGGAAGTATCGGCACCTCCTCCTCCTCCTCCTCCTCCTCCTCCTCTGGCTGAGTGAGCTAGGTTAAGTCGTACCTGTGCACCTGTGGGTTTCAGGTTGCCCAGGCCTGGTTTATCTGTGCACCTGGGTTTCTGTTTATGCTTCCCGCTGGAGGAGGCCTGCTGGTATGTAAGTCAGTCACTCGCTCACTCTGGCGTCCCGAGGAGCCTCGCCCAGCATGCGCAAGTAGGTTCTCACCTTCATGCATAGAAGAGATCCAGAGTTGAAAGGTCATGTCATATCCTTATGAACCCTGCTGTTGACAGAGGGTTCAAATGAAACAAAATAATAACAATAGAATCAACTCTTGATGGCCTCGTTCTCCTTTGAGCCAAAACTTTTCTTTTCTCTTCCTCCCTACTTGCTAACCTTGCATCGTTCTCCTCTGATTTCCTTTATTGGCCTATGTGACACCGATCAGCAACGTAAACAGTTCATGATGTAACTTATTTTGTGCAAGTGTGTGCACATGCAAGCACACGCACACACACACACACATTGGCCAGTTGACAGGGTCACATATGGGATGTGCTCCTAAAGTCAGTATCATTTTACCAATGTAAATATTAGTCAGTGTCAGGACCGTTTACACTGTAATGGCAGTCCTTCAGCTCTACTTTCCTCGAAGCACTTTTCTCTGCGCTCCTCTCCCGTCCTTATTACTCCCCTCTCATCCAGCCCTCATGTAATCCCCTGTCTCTCATTACCCAATCTTCTCTCCTGTTCCCTGCATCTCCTCTTGAGCCCCAGCAGTCCCTGACAAGGTCCAGTCTTCTTCCAGACAGCCCCGTTCCCCCCACTCTAAAAAAAAAAAATAAAAAAAAAATCCCCCTCTTCCTATTCTCCTGACACATTATGATTAATCATTCCATTAACTGATCCACCGTCGTTGGATTGTTGAGGGGCGCTTACGGTACAACCTCAACCGTCCTCGTGAGAGACACCCAATCTTCAGGCCATCTTCCAAAGCTCTCAAGCAAACCCTCCTCGTCTTTGTTCGCTGCACGCCTAAAACAGCTGTCATCCAATGTGGGTTTGACTGGCTGTCACTAAATCTGCCCAAGGGGTGAGGAGACTGAATGAAGAAATGAAACCTGGTGCAGAAAAATCCTAAAATGCTGTTTCGAGTTAAAAGAAAAGGGAAAAGTTACATGTTGCTGTGTTGGAATCTGTGATCAAATCTTTACGGGGATTTAGTAATGGGAATGCAGAAAGGAAAAGGTTTATTCAAGAAGATTAAAGGGACTGTTCACCCGACAAAATTAAAAAAACATATTCCCTCTTACCTGTAGGGATGTTTATCCCCTTGATTGTTTTGGTGTGAGCTGCTGAGGGAGTTGTGGAGCTATTGGCTGAAGACATGTCTGTGCCTTCTCTATCAAAAAAACAAACAAACAAACAAACAAACAAAAAACATTGCACCTGTGGGGCTAAAAACACCTAAAAGTACATCTGAAAAGCAAAAGTAGCAATGTTTCTCTCCAGAGGTCATGACCCGGTTACTTAAAGTTAATCCACAAATAGGGTTGTGAGCAGTTTCATGTGGGAACTACTTTCTCTCTGCCGATCGACCCAGCAAATGAACGTGGTCCTGCTCGGCAAACAAATTCTGTGGATTATCATGAGTAACCAGATTGTGATTTCTGGAAAGACACATAGTTGTCTGAGTGCAATCTAGCTCTATTGCATTCAAGAGAAGGCAGACATCTCTACAGACACTATCTCAAAAACAATCAAGCAAAAAGAATCTTGATGGATAAATAACACATACATATCTTGGATTTGGGGGTGAACTGTCCCTTTAAATAATATGCAGTAAAAGGCACAGACACAGAACAATACTTCAATAATAATAACAACAATGAATACTGTGAGTAAATACTTCTCTGCTGGTTTTACATTTGATATTTATTGAAAACAAAAAGTAGAGCATTGAGCCAATTTGTAAAAAGTAACAAAATATCAGCTATAACACATTACATTTAACAAACCTCAAATTCATTCATGGAGAAGCTTATAAATATACATAGTTGGATTGGAAAGAAAAAAAAAACTGTTGGTCTATTGAGAATCATCACAGGGATAGTGAGCAGTTCACTGGAGTGGTACTGGAAATCTGTGGGCGACGATCAAATCTGAACATCTGTGATATACATATATATGTATACTTATATTTATACGTGTGTGTGAAGCTGAACTTGAGTGAGAAGAAAGAATCTGTGTGTTAAAACAATAAGGTGCTTTTCCCTTTACAAAAACAGTGAAGAGCCGCATTAGTGACAATTAAATCTTTTTTTTTTTTTTTTTTTTTTTTTCCCTTCCCAGAGAAAGTGACTTCAAAACTTGGGGATGACCGTCTCAATATTGATCTATGATGGAGATGGGGTTTTGTTTTCTGTTTTTAAGCTTAAAAAGGAGGATGTGGTTAAAGAAAATAAATACAGTTTACTGATTGGTTGGATAGACATACTATATACACAGAGCATGGAATATTTCACCACTGTAACCACAACATTGCCCATATATATTCAAACCATGTTAAGTATTGTAGAATAATGTTAAATGGATAATCTGAATTAATATGGAAAACAATGTAGGCTATAATATTGATATATTTGCTGATGCACATTAGTAAAAAAACAAACCAAAGAAAGAAAAAAAAAACAGCTGAACAGACACGTACAGTCAGGTTTAAGCCTCTGTATCAAAGTGCATAATGGTGGAGGGCTTGTTGCAGCACCTGGGGAACTCTTAAGGCTTCTGGGACAGCTTAATAAATGGCCCAATCCCCAAAAAGGCCCTCTTATTGTACCCACTGTACTCCAAGGACTCATACCAACAGTGTTTTTTTCCTTACGCTATATACTTGTTGAGAGGGGACGAGTAGAATTTGGTGAGGATGCGAAGGCTGGTTTTGGGACTGGACCTGTGAAAAACACATCCGCACTCTACAGCACAGAGGCGGCTCTCCTCTCAACGCAGTCATTCTCAAAACAACAAAAACCAGGACCTCTTAGTCAACTGTGCCACAAATATCAAACTCTACTCTTGTTAGGAAATGGAAAGCACAGTCCGGGTTTTGGCAATCAGCGTGTCTCATCTGACAAGAAAAAAAAATAAATGGTGTTTTGTGTAATTAAAAACAGGGCGGGAGTTGGGTGGGTGAGATTTCCAGCCAGCTTTAGGCACTCAAAGGGGTTAAAAATGGGCTGGTGATGACTGGGGGCCAAAATAAAACATAACAATCTCAAAATAAATATTTCACGATACTCTCAGTTTCTGAAGACATAAGATTTTTTTTTAATTTTTTTAAAAAGAGTCAGTCTTTTTGCAATGGCATAATTGTTTTAACTCTATAAATATAATTTATATAGTTTCTTCCATTCTCTCTCTGTTCAACTCTGTTGCTCCTCTGCTCATGAATACATACAGATGCATGCCCGTTGTCTGTAAGCAAACACACACGGGCGACAATCCTCTGCTCACTTGCAGACGAATTGGTCTACGATTTTGGTGCAGCGCTTGCACTTGACGTAGCAGCACCAGTGGAACTTGCAGTGGCAGCGCTCCACTATCTGGGCCTTGTACTGGTCATAACCGCGGCCACAGCACATCAGCTCGCACCCGTCCATGCCCTCCGAGGTCTTGTTGCAAAGGCGCCCCACTGTGCCCAGGGAGCCTGTGGTCTGGTTCTTCAGGCAGTAGTCTGGACTGGACTCGATGTACACCAGATCGTGGCTCGTGGGAGCGTTGTACTTGCTGTGCATCTGCACCATCTTCCCGCGCGAGTTGAGCTTCATGGCGGCGGCGCTGTCGTACTTTTCCTTGAGTGCGTCCCCCACCTTACGGAAGTCGGCCAGCTGCAGCCAGCAGGTCTTCAGGCTGCAGGAGCCTGATACCCCGTGGCACTTGCAGGACACGTGGGCAAGGTCCGACACCGTCTGAGTCGAAGAGAAAAAGAAACTGATTAACTAGATGAAGAACATCTTCTTCTTATGTGGCAAGCTGCAGACATGGACAAATGACACACACTTCATCTTTCTTTTTTTTTGACCTGTCTACATAAATATTTGCACAATGTGCTGCTCATGATCTCATTTGGCATAACTCTGCCATAAAGGACCGAATGATCCTGTCCATGTCTCCAATGGTGCGTGGAATAAACCATTGTCCAGTCATTTGTCCTACTTGAAAGAGAATAGCCTGGCAACAGATATCTGGCATTACGTTTCCTCAGAGGTGGTTTCAAGATGTTTGGAAAGGAAAAGAAACCCCAGATCTGCCTTCAATGACTCCATATCCCAGCAGATCAAAGCCTCAGGAGAGGAGAGCTAACAGAGCTGTTACACAGATGATCAGCCGGGACATAACTGATTGACCTGGATTGTCTCACTTCCAGCTCCTCTTGTTCTTTTATCCGGGTTGGTGTCATTCTGGGGCCTGCAGTCTTATATCTCTCTGCCTTTTTTTTCCTTATCTGACTACATCTTAAGATCTTAAGTCCCTTGTTTTTGTGTGCACGCGTATAACGTCAGCGCCTTACCCTCCTTCCCGCCTCGTTATTGTGCAGATTCATCTGCAGCCGGGCGCTCTCGTACGAGCCCTTGGGGTAGCTCTTCTCCCTCTCGCGCGCATCCACGAACTCCTTGGAGAACCTGTAGCCGTAGTTGAGGTTGTCTCCGCAGCCACCCCACAGCCAGTCTCGTGGCAAGTCCTTGGGGCGAGCCGCCCGGCTGCACCCGCAGCTGGAGAGCTCCCCCTCCCTGCAGGCACGGCTCACCGCGTTCACCACCCCCGCCGCGCTGATGGCATACGTGAATGCCGTCTCTCGACTGCCTGCAGACACACAAACAGGGACATCACGTCAGAAAAAAAATAAAAACAGAGTAAACGAGAATAGTCCAAAATCACTAACTACCCGCTATATTATGCACGACATAGTGAGTTTGCCATTTAGTGGTGCTGTCAAAATGTATACTGGGAAATATTATACTGGATACAGTTGACTCAAAGTATCCCACAATAATTCTTGAAAAGTAGTGTACAACGGATGGAGACTGACCCCACTGACAACACACTGTATTTACTGAATTAAAATCATTTCAGCCGACGTGTTTGACCTGTAAGCTTAAAAGCGGAAAAGGGGAAAAACTCCTTTCCCAGGGGTTGTCAGTGGGGTCAGTCACCATCCGTTGTTCTAATTCAATATTTATTGTGGTGTATCATCAAAAAGTTGTAAGATAAGGAGGTAAAGTTGAAATTAGGCACATGACAACATAGTCATTTTACACGTGTATTAACTGTAAGGATTTGATTAAAATATAGTGAAACAACATCACAAGGTGTTTCAGTTACAGTAGGTCACTGCATTTACTACAGTTAATGCTTATGCAGTGAAATCAGTACATTTTTTTTTCTTGCCTGGAAAGAAGAGCGACGAAGGAAGAGTAAGCCAAAAGAAACAAAAGTTGGTTCATGGGTCAGTGCATTGGTCTACACATTCACAAAAACAGCTTATTTTATTTAGAATAACATACTGGATATACTTACAAAAAGCTAATTTAAAAAGTGGGTGAAATAAGCACTTTTGATGCTGACGCATAAACACTTAAGGCAGATATTGCAATAATTCTCACAATGATAACAACACTGTTCGACATTAGAAGCAGTGTACATGGTTTGGCAAGCGAATCATTTTCCAGTTCTGGCGTCGGACTGGTTTTAGGGCAGGTTTTATTGGTCACTGGGCTAGTTTGGTTACACAGACCTGGCAACCCAATCCAAATGCATGTATCATTTGGCATAACCGCCTCCTGGGTCCATTTTTGGAGCTCATGCATAGTGCGTATATTTACTTTATGCTGAATGTGTTCAACTGTCATTTCATTTTAAGAATTTTGAACCGTGCTATGAGACATGATGTCATATGACAGCATTCGCCATGCGATTACAGAGCACTTCAGCCAAGAGCTGCAGGCTCCTCATCACCATTATGTTGAACGATGGAATCTGGTTTGCTGTTTTTGGGCCTCAGCCAGAGAGAAGAGAGCGCCCTCCAGTGACGGAGACCCTTCCCAACAAGCGGCTTGCCTCGCACCCAAATTCAAAGTGACAACAGCTCTTTCACTTCATCTGTCATGACAGACACGTTCTGGAGCCATTGCTCATTACCTCCCACTGTTTCTACCCACAACATTTCCTCTATAGAGACAAGAGTGAGAAAAACAAAAAAGAGACTAGAGTTTTTTTTTTTTTCTCCTGTCACCGAATGCTCGATCCATTACTACCATCGTACACAGCCACAGAGGAGAGGAGAAAACCCGAGACGAGCAGATAAGCGACCGAAGAAGAAGCAGCCGACCAAACTGTACGAATGTGCGTTGACACTGAAGACCGGGGCCGCTACAAAATAAAAATGCACAGCTCATATACCTGCCGGGCCAAACCTTTAGAGAGCGCGCCGTAACGACAAGAACAGATGGACGGAGAGCGGGAGATGAGGGGGGCGAAACAAAAGACAACTAAAGAGATAAGTCAAAAAGAAGACGTTGAAGAAAATGAGGAGGCAAAATGGAAAAGGAGAACCATGCATGCACTTTATATCATAAAAGGCACTAAAAGACTGACAAAAAAAAACAGAGAGAGGACGGATAGAGAAACCATTTGGAAAGGCTGAAAGATGTTCTAGAGGGGGAATCTGGCAGCAGCCGAGGTGATCACAGACAGTGGGCGATTTATTAGTTCGGTGCAACTTTTAATCGTGCCTGAGGATATTGGCCTAATAGTGGACCTGTGGATGGACAAACTGTCATCTCCCACACTGCTACCTCCCCCCGCCCCCCCCCCCCCCCCCAACCCCCATACCCCATCCCAGAGCCAAAGGAGAGGGTCTGAACCCCCAACCACGCCAGCACCCCCTGGAGCTCAGTTTTAAATCACCGGCAGCCTCCGAGAGCCAGCAGACAGACAGACGGACAAGGCTTTCAGACAGACAGCTGTAGAGGGGAGGACGTGTTTGCTTGGCCCAGAACGGACTCAAACGGGGGAGGCAGAAGAGGAATGGGAGAACGGCGGCTGATGAGGTTTCTATGAAGACTGATCTGTGGAAGGGGAGTCAGCAGCAGCAGAGAGACACAGACAGAGGATAAGCAAGAAAAGTGTGAAAACACAGACACGCCTCATGCGTAACGTGGCGCATCAAAAGGGTCAATTCACCTATGTTACAAATAAAAAGTGTTGAACGAAACATTAGCATCTCCACTGGTATTCGTACATGCTGGTCCATTTCATGTGCTGAGGTTGAGATTAAAAAACAAAACAAAAACAAAAAACTCTCTTTCACCAAACAGTGTCAGTGTAGGTCAGGCACCGGACGATGAGAGACTTTCATGGTACGATAATCCTGTCCAACATAATTGCAATTCATGATATGATCCCGGTAATCATCAATATGTGCTTCAAACTTTAAAATAAAAACTGGAATTGCACAAATGCATCCTGGAATCACTTTAACCTTGCGTTTCGTGAGAACATATATTTTTTATTGCATCACAGACAGGACTCATATCAATCGTAGAATCTTAAAAAGTAACCATAAATCATAAGGTCTTCTTGCACAAATAAAGGTTCAATAAATGGTGGTAATATAATTTTTTAAGCTTGGAATCCACAGTACTCACACACATCTGATTTAAATTGTTTCTGTTGGAGACACATGCCAACATGCCTTCAGCCATGGCGACGGGCTTAGGCAATTCAAAATAAATCAGGAAAACCACTACAGGACGACAGTACGTCAACAAGATAGACAGCTTTTTTCAAGTCATTCATTTGAGTTCATGATCATCTTAATTCATGATTATCAGCCCATCCGTAGACTGGATTCTCGTCATCTGATCGGTGCGGTTTCAGTGGAACTGCTTTCTACCAAGACTGAAAAAAAAAAAAAAAAACGAAAAGAAAAGAAAAAGTCGTCACCAAGTGTTGACAGTGTGTTCTGTGGATTGTCCGGAGTCATAAGAACAAACTCTCTGGACAGACGCGCTGCTGCTGAGTGCATTAAATGTTATTTTTAAAACCTGTGAGCACCGCAAACGAAATTCCATTCATCATTAATTCCGTTAAGTGGAGAAATGGATGGATGGATATCTCATGGCCTGGAGAAAAGGCGTGCAACAGGAGTACGTGAGGGGAAAAAAAAGGCTTTATTTGTGTAATTTTGTTTAAGGAATTTGGGTGAACTGACCCTTTAAAAGACCACCAACGTGAGCAAAACACGCACCCCTCCGCACGGTCTTACTCGGGAGGAATTTGAACGATTCCCAAAATGTGTGCACCAGGAGCGCTGACCAAGGCTCGAAACTTCAAAACGTGAGCCATTTCGGACTTTTGCCGCTACGCAGCTGAGCCTGCTGTCTCTCTGCCGTGATCACAACACTGCCGCTGCGTAGATTCATTACAATTGAGCCGGAGAGTTATGATCAATAAACGTTAAACCCGCCTTTTGCTTTAGCCCCTGAAGCATAAGCCCCCCCATTCCAAAACAAAACTAAAACAAACCGTGTCGAATGAGCCTCGGAATCCAGGAGTCGGATTTGCTTTTAAGAGAGGATTACAGCGCTCTTAAACTTTCTGTAAGAGATCTACACACATGCGCGCACAGATTCATGCGGACAGACAGCGTAATCTCTGATAGGTGATATATTGGTGCGTACACTCGCTGCACTCTCATTCCTTGTAAATACAGGGCAGCCATATGCAGCGCCACAGTGCGTGTCTGTGTGTGTGTGTGTGTGTTAAATGAGATTAGATTGTGTCCCATTCATCAGGGGAAAAGCAGCTTCTCTGCCTCCCTCCTGCTCCATGTCGGGAGCTGGTTGAGCAGGCCAAAGCCACATGTGATTTATCCAGCAACCTCACCCACCAACTATTCCCTCCACACAGCTGCTGAGAATCAGCGGCCCCATACATTTCTCACACACACACACACACACACACACACACACAAGTAGGGTGAGTGAATCGGAGGGAGGGACAACGGAGAAAGAAAACACACAGGATGTGCAGATTTCGAATAACACCTATGAATCTGACTGCATACACTTGTGACACTTGATATCTGATACATCCTGCGCCCATTTCTTACCTATTTGCATGACCCGTCCGAAAACGGAGGAGTTGTCCACAGTGCTGCAGTTCCAGCGCCGGTGTCTGAACTGGTACTGGCACTCTCTGATGCCTGTCTTGGCACCTTCACCGATGTACTGCATGTGGTCCTGGTAGAGCTGGCACAGCTTCTTCTGGCCCTGCGACAGGCCCACCAGCTGGCTGCACAGAGGCTGGGCACCGATGATGTAGGCCTCGGGGATCAGTAAAGGGTTCATGGCCAGAGACCTGGATGAGAGGCACAAATAATGAAGTTATTTTCACCCATTATGCAATTAGCGGCCAAGTGTATGCAAGTTCTCGGGCCAAAGTCACAACCGACCGCAGATTCCTCCCGATAAGTTATGCTGATCAGAGAAACAAGGTGGTATTATTCATTAAATGGAGCAAAAACCCAGCAGACGCGGCCGTGTGCCAAGGGGTCATGCAGCCACTGGACAGGCAATCATAGAAAGGAAGAGTCAGGGTGGAAAAGGGGAATGATAAGGAAAAATAGAGAATAGAACAGGGCTGCCCATAGTGGGGCTCACGGGCCAAAGCTGGCCCATCCTAAGGCTCAACATGGACCACCAGCTGTTATTATTTGTGAGTAAAAATACACTCTAAATATGGTAAAACCATAATTATTAATTATTTCTTCAAGCATGGTGCACAGAATCATAATTTTGAACAGGAAGTCAGCCAGTTAAGGGATTTTGTGATTGTAGCACCATTTTGCATCTAAACGATACAAGGGGTGTTTGCTTTTGGCCCCCAGCTCAACATTAAGTTTCAGTTTAGGCTGGCAGAGGGGAATAAAAACAGTTGGCCACCTCTGGAATAGACTAAAATAAATAGCACATGAAGTAAAAAAAGGGGCTTTTCTTTTTATTGCACTCTTTTAATGAGTCACCCTTCATAGCCAAGCAATGCCTGACCTGACCCCTCAACACAAGTTCCCATTTCTGATTTATTCATTTTTAAAGATTTTAAAAATCCAAGTAGCATTAGGAGGAAGAAAAAAAAAACTTGTCAGAAAAGTGTTTTTTTCCTCTCTCAACTTGTTAAAAATCTAGCAAACATTTCTTATTCTTCTCGTGACCCTCTAGCGTGATCCTCAGGTGGGAAAGCACTGTCATAAAAAGGAGGGCATTGATTAAAAAAGTCACTGCATCCATTTTTGCTGGAGTGCATTTTGATGGTGGCGACTCTCTCGCATCGACTCGGCACACCAAGTAGATAACTCTACACTACGAAAAGCTGCATACCTTCTCTACGGAACCAGAAAATTTAAGTAACGGCTCCATACATTTCTAGCAAGAGCGAAAGAAAGAAAAACAGAGAGAGAGAGACGGGGACGAACGCAGTAGAAGCGTAGAGGAGGAACACCAGTATGAGCATCTGGTTCCAGGCCACAGGACAATTAGGGGAGCCCATCCCTGAGCCCTAAGAGAAAGACAATTAGCCCCCAGTGTAACCTGATCGACTGGGGGAAACTCGGCGGCGGGGGGAACCCAACATATACACACACAGCAGAGCAAAGAAAAAAAAAATTAAATTAACATACACATGCAGGCTGACACTCACACACATACAGTCGGCCCGGGCTCACTGCTCTGACATTCTAAATCATTCACACCTGTGTGCCCTCTCACAGAGGAAACTGAAAGACACACACAGTTTGAGTTCCAAACGCAGCTTTCCAGAGGCTCTGCGGTAACCTGTTATTTGACCTATAACGTAGTCGCCATTACACACGGGTCCACATGAGACCTTCGAAATATGTTCATCTGGACAAATCCTCCTTAAAAGATATGTTTTTGAATGATTATTTGCGTATAGCTCATTTGAAGCCAGCACAAGTCTCACACGGCGAGTGGGGCTTCCCTGTAACTGTTCCTCCACGAGCACTCAAGCTGCGATACGCGAGCGCACAATTAGACAAAAAACACAAACAGCCACAGGATGTAAAGAGCTGTGATTTGCTTTAAGTAGCGCCGCTTTGGTGCCTGGTAAACGGCATTTTCCCCTATCAGAAGTACTCAAGAGTGCGGTGAGCTCAAATATAGACTTTTTCTAATAGCAGCAAGACGCGCTCCTGCACACACACACACACACAGGAACAGACACATGTACGCTCAGTCACACACTGTGCTTGTGTTTGCACATATTTGGACGGCGACTCATGAACCACAACTTTTCTATGTTTTCTATAATATTCATAATTTTGGTTTTGGCAATATGCGGAGAAAGAAAATAAGGGAGAAAAAAAGGTCTTCCTGCAAAAAAAAACAAAACAAAAAAAAACTAATGTGCTACAGTCAGCATGTTGTGTTGCTTCATATGTGGTGCAACTGAAGCTGAGGAGGCTTCCTTAGCAAACACGCACACTCGCTTGCTCGCACACACACAAGCCTGAAAGTGAGACAAATATAAACACAAACAAAATGTTCTCGAAAAATCAATATTACCCCAAATATCTGGCTGCCTGCGTGTCTCATTTACTCCCCTTAGGCAACACTATTTAAAAATGTGACTCATCTAAGAGTGGTAAAGGGAAGCTGACAAACACCACACACACACACACACACACACACACACACACACACACACACACACACACACACGCTGTACGTATGGAGACGAAATGAATGCATACCACCATGAGTTGGCCTCCACCACCACCTGCATGAGGAGCGTTAGGAGTGTGAGGGCGAAGACACAGTGTCTGGAGTCCAGCAGCCTGCCAAAAGGCCAGCAAACCGGCCGACACACACAGCGCATTCCCAGGTTCATACTGCCGCTGATCTGAGGGAGGACAGAGAAAAAAGGTTTCACGTCAGTCTGCCTGCCTGTGTGGAGGTTTGTCTCACACACTGTATTCTGCTTAGTATAGTAAATAGCAGATATCAGGGATGTCAGAATGTATGAAGGGAATGCAGGAAAAAAAAATCCTCTCTTACATGCAAACAGCACGATGGATGTCAATGTGTGTGTGTGTGTGTGTGTGTGTGTGTGTGCGTGCGTCTGACGAGAGGCCTGAGGCCATCAGTGCCTCGACAGCGGAGCAGTCATTTGGCAGCAGGTCTGAGTGTGAATCACATAAGGCTGATAGACGTGCAGCCAGAGAAGACACAGCGCTCGTGAAACCCCATCTAGACACATTCCTGACAGTTCACTTTACTCAGAGACAGAGACAGACAGCCAGGGAGAGTCCTGCTCAGACAGGGAGTGTGTGTTTGTTATTTTCAATCTGTCTCTGCCCACATATTCATTGGTAACATAAAAGTCAGAAGTCAACTTTTTACAGTAATTTTAACTTTTATATGTTTTAAACATATTTTTTTTATGCAAAGATGACTAAGTTTGACAATAAAATAAGATTAAAAAATATGAAACATCTTTTTGTTTTTTTGTCCTCTGTTGATCTGCAGCCCTGCTCCATCTGCTCTCTTCTGTTCATTTTGCTCAGTTATGTTAATAAGAAACAAAAAAAAAATTAAGAATAAAATTGCTGTTTCATTATGGTTAAATTAAAACATATTTCATCTGTTTTAAAGAGAACTGGCTTTGTTTACAAAACGTGTGAATAAAGAATTAAAACACTGGATTTTAATTTTTAAAAAATCTGTTTCCTCTGCGGAAAGCAGGCCAACGTGCTTATTTATCACGTAATTTGACAAATAGTAGTTATAGCAGTCTTCAAATCTTCATAATTAATTTGAACGGTCGTTAATTGACGGTGGATCAGACAGAAACGAGCCACGTCAGCCGATGCCACATTATGGGCCTGGTCACACCGTGTCAGTCTTTACCCTAACGAAAAAAAAAAATTAAAAAAATACAGGGAATTTAAAAAAAAAAAAAAAGGAAAAACGGATCATCTGCAGACAGCTGTGTGGTGGTAGAGTTTGGTTGCTCGGAGTTAAAATAATTAGCCTTGAATTATGCGAGTTAGACCGACGTGCCAGCCTTCCGGTTGGGCCCGTGTGTGAATCTTGGGACTGTGAGCAGCTCTAATTTGTCACGCTGCGTTATTTTCCAGGGTTGAGTCGAGCAGACCTGGGCCTGCCTAATACTCATTAAAGACCAGGCCAAGTCCACCATCACTCACCCAGGGCGCGCGCGCACACACACACACACACACACACACACACACACGAGCATGTGCTTTGAGTTTGCGCACCCCTGCACTAATAGTTGGTGAGGTTATGTTATGTTCCTTGTAGTTCCTCCACATAAATTAAAGCATTAATCCACAGAGGGCGGCGGTTTTACACTGATTTTTTTCCTTTCTTTTTTTTTTCAAAAAAGCAGCTAGTTGCAGCTGCTCAGCCCGCCAGGAAGCGGGTTTAAAAAGAGTGTTTTAATTTACGATTATCAATTAAGTTAGACAATTAAATAGGAATTGTTGTGCCAAGCAGCGGGAGAGACTCTGCAGCAGGGGAGAGAGAGACATGACGCACAGGACTCGTCCTGCACGTTAAAGTAACTGTCGCGATGCTACAGGTGCGCGCAATTATCTGACATTCCAACGGAGTCTCAGCCAATCAGAGCAGAGAACGGTCATTATTCGTTTTTAGAAAAATCAAAAACTAAACAAAACGCGAGGCTTTTATTTTATTTTAATTGTTTAAGCCTCCTGTGTCTTCATTTCTTTGGCTGAGGCAATTTAGCTTTTGTTATTTTTTTTTTCTTCTCTTTGCATGCATTGCAATGCATTCCTGCATTTGGCATCCACATGCACGCTGCGTAAATCCTGCGCACTGTGACCCCTGGAAACGATCTGACCCGAGTGAAAACATTTTTTCCCCCAGCATCAAATCGGGCGCTGCTGGTTGAGTATAGGAGGCCTTTTCTTCTTCTTCTTCTTCTTCTTTAAATGGGCCGTGTGAAATTAAATCGATTTACATTAAACCTGAGAGTTGTGAGAGTTTGGGGGGGGGGGGGGGGGGGGGGGGAGTGATCTGCCCTTTATTTTAAATGAGAAAAATGTTCTTGGGTTATTTGAACATCTTTTGGTTTTCTTTGGCTAAACCGTCTCATCCATTATTTTAGCAACGACCGACTGTGAAACATGTAGAGGGAAAAGCATTACGGAGCACGTTTTAATATATGATGAGACTTTTTTTTTTTTTTTTTTTAACTCAAGCGATCAGGGCCCCTGAAGCATTTGGAATATTACGCATTTTTATGAATAATTAGGTTTTTTTATGGTGTAGGTGGGCAAAAAAATATAGAATTAAATCAAGGAGGAACTGAATACAAATCCCCTCTCTCTTGCTCCGTTACTTACGGACCGAGTGAAATATTATCCGCATTTAACAGCGCAAAAATGAAGAGCCTCCTCTCCTCTGCCTGCCCTGTTGTTTTAAAAGCCAGGAGAGGGAGCCAGGTACAAGGATTTGATGAGGAGACGCAGCACAAAGAACAATAACCTGCCTCTGTCATGGGGACCGTTAACAACTGACAGAGAAAGCAGATCCGCTTTCTTGTCTCATCTACATGGCTTTAAAAACATGCGACTTCTGGTCACTTATTGGCTTTTGCTTGGTGCGTAATTTCTCCATAAGGACTCCCACACTTAACGCAAGAGACAAATAGAGGAGGAGGAGGGAGAGCAGCATGTTTCGCACATCACATCTGTCAAGAACTTTGTCCATATCCATTTTAGAGGAAGCATTATTCCAAAAAAAAAAAAAAAAACCCAAAACAAAAAAGGTCCCACTGAAACAAGCATTTTCCACTCTGCAGGATGAACTGCGGTTGCATGGAAAAGCGAGTGAACCAGGAGACCTTTAGGCTACTCACCGGGGAGCACAGCCCGTTAGAAGTTGTAATCCACTTTCTGCAGACGATATCAAACCAATAATCCCAGTGCAGGCCAGGTGGATTTGAGATTTTCCCTTTCTGCCAAGTCTGGTCGTTTTATCCAGGATCTCTTGTTGGGAAAAAAAAAGTGCTTGCTTGGCTGGTTGGGGTTGAGGTGGTGGCAGGGGGTTGAAGAGAGCAGCAATGCGCAAAAGTGAGAGTTCCTCAGGTTTGGTGTTTTGGTGAGCGCGGACGCCACAACAATCACCGAGTGCGCTCCGTGCGCCAAACAAGTTCAGAGGGCCCGGAGGAAGCAGCGGGATGTGTGAAATGTCCAGAGACAGTGTGAGGGAATGATCAATCCCTTCAACGAATCAGTGCGTGACTTTGCGGTAAATGTTAACAAAATAAAAACCATCTACGGCAAACCCCAAAGAGCCACCGGCGGAAACGTATGGCGTGCTCTGTCGACTCTCTACTAATTTAAAGCGGCCTACTTTTATAGTGCATATCCAAGTTTAAAAAAGGAAAAAAAAAAAGAAAAAAGAAAAAAAAAGGTTCTATCTATGTCAAACCAAAACCATGGAGAATCTCGTTCTGGGCTCTGAATCCAGCCGCTAACACGCTCAGGTCATCGCTCGTTTTTCACCTGCGGAGAGATCCACACGGTGATCCTCGCCACAAACGACTTGTCAATTTACCTTCCATTCTCGGCAGAAAACCAAAAAAAAAAGAAAAGAAAAACAAATCCCCAAAAAACAAAACAAAAGCGACTGTGACAATTCCTCCGCTGGAGTTAAAAAGTCCTCACATGGAAGAGGAAAAAAAATAGAAAGAAGAAAAAAGTAAGTCACCCGCCTCGCAAAAAAAGAAGAAGAAGAAAAAAAAAAGAAAGAAAACAGATGCCACAATTAATCGGCTCCAGACAGTATGCTCCAAAAACTTTCCGCGCGGACTATCTCCAAACAGTGCGGCTTGGCGAGCGCGCACGGTGCCAGGGGGAGGAAGAGAAGCACAGCGTGTGAACAAACAGCGGCTCTGCGGAGGCTCCGAGTCTGTCGTCCTCCCGCACCGTATGTGTGCGTCTCAGCGTGCTGGAAGTGCAGAAAAAGTATCGCCGACGACTCTTCCCTCCTCCCCTCTCTCGTTCTCTCTCTCTCACCTGCTCCAGTCGCCTCCTTCTCCCGAAGCAACGCTGCGGCGCGGATGCGCAGCGCAAAAGAACGTCAGAGGGCGCATGCGCTTCACATTTCTCCTCAGATGTACCTTTTCTTTTCTTCTTCTTTTTTTTTTTTTTTTTACTCCTCGCAAGTCACCCAACTTTCAAGAATTGAGGAATTTGAGTGTAGGTAAAAAAAAAAAATTTAAAAAAAAAATTTAAAAAAAAAAAAAAAAAAATATATATATATATATATATATATATATATATATATATATATATATATATATATATATATATATGATTTTTTTTTTTAAAAATGCGGAGAGAGAGAGAGAGAGAGAGAGAGAGAGAGAGAGAAGGGCGGAACAGGCTGTAACAAAACAAGCGTCTCTATTACCTAAAATAAACTTATAAAGCACCCGAGGCTATTACCCTATCCATACCAGAGCAGAGTTAGAGATTTTCACTGGCAAGCAGATCGAGTTACCACTCAGAAAAAAAAAAATCAAGACAAGCAGGTCCATATCGTGTGCTTACACAGGCTGCTCTCATCACCTGAAGGGCCCGGTGAGCACTACGGTCATTACGGTAATTATTATTTTATGGTACATTATCTCAAAACATGCTGCGGGAATCCGCCGGCTCACAGTTCCATATTTTTCAATGAACCCGATGATTAGTGTCAGAGGGCAAAGTGTTTAATAGTTTCACTTTGTGTCTGTGTGTGTGTGTGTGTGTGTGTGTGTGTGTGTGTGTGTGTGTGTGTGTGTGTGTGTGTGTGTCACTGTAGATTTCTTCAGGTCCGCTCACACTGAGGGCATTCAAGGGTGAAAGCCGTGTTATCCTCGATTGGAGGAGCTGGACAGAATTTCGTCTGGATTGAGGAAATGGGGATAGAGTGACATAAGTTAAACAATGCTACAATTAACGGAATCACCTGAAGGTCTGGCTGGATGCCCTGAGTGGAGTCCTGCTTCAGGTGGTGGAGGGAGGTGAGGAAGGGTGGAGATTGAGTCAGACATTCTTCATGATGCTGCAGTCATGTACAGTCAATCTAGTAGGTGTGCTACAGATGTCATTAAAAATCAGTGCCTGAACCCTGTGACAGAGTCAGGAGGTTCCAGGGGCAGGAGCGGAAGAAGTAATAAGGTCACCAGCGTGCAGAAAGTCCAGCTACATTTAAAGAGAAGGCCCAGTGCTGACCCAGACCCATTCCTGGTCCACGGTCTGGTGGTTGGGAACTCCTGCCCGAGAGAAACGTTATCGCGGTTTATTCCCTGGAAATGCAGCCTAAAGTGCATTTCCTCACGTCGTGTGTGTTGGAGGGAGCACCCTAGAGGGCACTTTATCACGCTTTATCTACCACAGGGGCATCAGAGAGGGCACATTTGCTGCATTTTATTCAAACACGGGGCACCTGGAGGGTAAAAGAATGGTTCATTTGGCTTCCAGCATGCTCAGCTTTGTGGCTTTAAGCTGTATTTGCCTTTATATACACTGTACGCGGGCGCTGCATTATTGCGGAACGTTCTAATTTCTGTGTCTCTAAAAATAACACACAATTTTATATAAAAAAACTTAACTGTAAGTGCCTATAATGGAAAAAAATCACAAAAAAGATCAGCAACTTAAAAAAAACAAAAAAAAAGACGAAGCTGATTCCAGACCCCCACCCGACAAAAAAAATCATTTAATATAACTAATAGTGCTTCTGGAGCAATTTTTCATTTCTGTCACATTTTTCCACAAAGTGAACATCTCCAGGAATGAGAGTCTTCGTGTGACTGTGAATACCTGTGGCAGGACTGTGTGTGTGTGTGTGTGTGTGTGTGTGGTGTGTTGCCCCTGCGAGAATCGTGCAAAAAGTTCTGTTCCCAGCTAATGTTACCGTGGTGGATGCTGGAGGCTGCGACTGCGTCAAAGAGCACTTAAAACATGCTCAGCCACATTTTGTGATCCCTCACCATGCCTCGCTACCCCCTCCCTCCACCGCGTTCCCCTAGGAAGAAAAACTGGGCAACATCTGGCTGAGTTTATGAGCGAGTGAAGGAGAGCGAGAGAGAGAGAGAGAGAGAGAGAGAGAGAATTGGTAGACCATGAAAACTGGGGAGAATTCTTTCTTGGGCAGTGCAAGAGTCTATTGTTGTAGTTGCCATTAGTGGCGGTGAAACTTTAATCTTGTGAAAATACCCATTGTTGCGCTCAAATTTACCAATAACACTGCAGATGTCAGTGTTCACATTATTGTCTTTCTGATAAAACACACGTTGCAGTTCTTGTGAAAGCCACTTTTTATTCACACAACAGAAACACGCTGACCACTGCAAAACACTGTGGAACAACTCGAGGGTGGATTGCTGCTACCCCCCCCCAAAACTTTCACAGTCCTCACAGTCGTGGAACCACACACACATGCACGCACACACACACATGCACACACATACTGTACAAAAACTGTACATATTAAGGAAGGGCCAGATGGAAACACTGTCGAATCAATCAAAACACGGTACTGTACATTAATATCAGCTCAGGTAAAACCTCTGGTACAGTGAAAAAAGAAATAAAAATAAAATGACACAGTGTTTGAAAATGCAAGTCACTTCATTATAAACAAAATTAGCCACTCGGATTCACAGGATTAGTATGCAGACAACGAAATAATACATCACTCATCAGTGTAATGAGTCACACAACTTTAAAAAAAAAAAGAAGAAGAAGAAGAAGAGTGGCACTCAAAACTGTTTTTTCGGACGTAGAAAAGCAAACAGAACATGATATTGGTTCATTAAACAAACGCACAGCAGGCTAAAAGAACACGAGGAGAAACGTATAAACAGACTGCTCTTACAGTAAGCTGGCTCATTTGAGGTCAGCGATGTTTCCTTCCCTTTTAATAAAGGTCCTGATTTTTTAAAAGAAAGGTGTAAGCTGATCCTCACACTCATTTTCTGTGTTGCATCTCTAAGCCTTTTTCTTGTTGATCCCTCCGCAGGAAGCGGGAGCCAGTCAAACAAACGAGTGGCTGTGGCGGTTTAGTGGGTTAGTCCGAGTCATTCAGATGCACGTCAGTAATTTGTTTTCAGCAGACAGGGGTTGTCTCCTTTGGCACGGTACATTGAGAAGGTCTCTGTGGATTGTGGATTTTGAGGTCCATGTTGTGATATTTACAAAAAAAGAATTTTAGCTGCAGAAGTAAACATATTCATGCCATCATAAACCAGTCCGGGGATTGGCATGGAGTTTACGGGCTAGTTCCACTGGCTCAGCTCAGCCACACTGGTAGTCGGCGGCGGTGGAGTGATTGTCGGTTGATGTGGAGCCAGAACTCTGTTGCACCGCAGTACTGTAAAATGAATCCAGCTCCCAGTCTATTGAAAACAGCTAGGGAAATGAAGGCAATGGACCGCTTGCCAATACCTTGGAGCTGCACACTGATGACTGATGCTCTGGTGAGGGATATTCAACCACACTGGGCTCAGGTCCTCAGTGAAGGTGACATTCATCGGTAAGCAGGAGACTCTCTGACTGGCTGAGCCGTCAAACGGTGGGCCCTCGAGTATGTGTTCATCTGTTTATATGTACGTCTGACGGTCACGATGGTGGGGAAGTACGGGCCGGCTGAGTGCTCACGCTCGCAGTGGAAGCTCTTGAACCTCCTGGTACCTGGCTCGACAGACAGCTGTGGAGAGAACATTGAGAAAGAATAATCAGTATGAGAGATCAACCGCAAAAAAAATGAAAAACAAATGCTGAAACCCACACAGGGATATGAGGGTGCATCATTAAGCCAAGGATATCAAGTTGTTTTTAATTTCTTCGGTCGTCTTCCAAAAAAGGTTACGTCATACAATTACATTGCTTGGTAATGGACAAAGAGAGCTCAGACGCTCAGGTCCAGTGTAGATCCTTTGTTTTTTCTTAGGTTTAGGTCGACCATTTTCTTCCTCTAACTGTCTGGCGAGCCTCCAGAGCTCCTTAAGAATGCTCTAAATGCAGCTGGCAGCAGCCCAAACATCAAGTGCTCATTAATAAAAAATAAAAAAAAACTAAAAAAAAAAACTATTGGAATGTGTCTGTTACTCAGGCTGCACAGCAGTCAGCAACAACTCACTTCTTTCCTGAGGGTTAGGTTTGAGAAAAAAAAGAAAAAAAACAATGATGTATGTCTAGCTTGCTGGGGGCGCCTCATTGGCTGAGCAAACAGGCCCCAAAATAACTACCAATCACCGAGGATGTTATCATCAGTCACTCAGAAGGGTGTAGTGGATGAACTCTACTACAAACTTTGTACGTGGGGACCAGAGATGTTCTCAGGTAAAATGGGAATATGTTGCAAGACATTTTTTGAGTTGTGCAATGACCCTAAAATCAAGCACAGAATGGTAGCCTCTTATGTTGGCGTGTTGTGTATAAAGAGGAATGTCAAATCAGATGTCCAGTTCTGCAGGGCTGCTCACACTCTTCCTGTCTCCCTCTGATTGGCTGCCAGGCAGAGAAGGACCATCCATTACAGCCAGGAGTAAATAAACACGCACAGCAATTAAAGGTGCCATCATTTGTTATGCAACACAGGGTGTGTGTGTGTGTGCGCATGTATGTGTACACATAAGCCTGGTTGTGTGCGAGTATGATCAAATGTGTGTATGTGCATGTACATGTTTGTGTGTGCAAATGTGTGTGTGTGTGCTTGAGTTGGACGCCATTCTCAGGTTTCTCAGCCGTCGTCTGCACTTAAATTAATGATTTGGGGGCCAGAGAATCAACAAATATGGCCCCCGGCAGGGTATAATGGAGAGCACGACCTGCCCATGGATGTGTTTGAAGACCGCTCCTCTTTCTTCTCTGTCATCACCTCACTACCTCCACACAACAGACACATTCACTACACAAACTCACATGTGACGCCTGTGTTCGTGTTGGCAATGAGGAAGTGCGTGTCGCTATGTGGTCATGAATGTGTGTACGCTTACCAGCCTATGATTATTTTACATGTCAGCGTTTTGTGACGGAGTGTTAAAATCATATGGAATTTTATGTTCCTGGGTGTAAGTCCGGCATTTGTGGTCATGATTATGCCAGCTTTAGAAACATGTGACAAAGCAAAGCATATTATATCGGCCAGGAAAGCTACAACCGCACTCGGGATAATTTAGTGAGCTCAAATGGCTCCGACAGGCTGCTTAAAGCTGTTTCAGCCCAAAGGTCATTGTCCACAATTTTCTGCATCATCAGCTGCTAAAAGCAGCAAGGAAAGCCAGCTATGCATACACCTCAGTGCACAAAGAGGACTTTTCACACAAGTTGTACAATGGGGAGCACCGTTTCTGTAACTGATTCAAAGAATGTTTTGAAAATGAGTATAATATGATTAAAAAAAACAACCAAACTTAAACCAGATGTGTTGACTGTTTGTATCCAGATGACAGCTTGAAGTGACTTGTTCCAATGGAAATTTTTCCATATTTACCTGAAGATAATTCTTCAAGTAAGGTTTGGCAGCTTAAAGGTATACTATGCAGGATTTCCCTAAAAAGCAATGTATAGACTCCTATAAAAGTAATCCCTTTCTGTCATCACTTACGACAAACTAGATGCATGTGGCGGTGTCTGTATCTGCAGATACCCCGCTCTCTGTCTGTGTTTTCTTATTTTGCTGTGTTTGGAACATTTGTGGGCATCTTCCTTAGGGCAGTGGGTTTGTAGCCCTGAGCCAATAACAGTGCAAAGTTGGGACTAAAAAAGTAGCGACCACGTTACATCGCTGTCTTGTCTCTCCACTCTGCTCTGTCTGCATTATGAGCTGCAGGTCTGTATGTCTGTCTGGGCTGAGCTACATACACACACTCACGGAGCGTGTGTATGTGCATTTTGGCTAAATTCACACAAAAACCAGCATTTGCATTTTTTCAGTGCAGGGTTGTGTGAAGGTGTGGGCGTGAGTATGTGTGATCTACAGTGTAACCCCCTGTGAAACAACCAGAAAATAATGCTTTGCTTGACCTGAAACTTCACGGTAACGACCACTGATAAAACTAACATTAACACTTAACACTGATTGCAACAGATCAGACGCAATCCAACCATCATCACACTGAGCCACTTCACCTAAAGTAGGTCAAAGCACATGTGCTCATGGCTTAACTCACACATATGAATGTACATATCTCTTCTGGGGTTTGTTTTAGGTCATGATCGCACGTACTGTCCTTTTAAATCAAAAATTGCTACCATATCAATGCATACCTTTGATTTTGGCAGAATATAAATCCATCTCCCTCTTGCAGCACTCAGCCATCATCTTTCTTGAACTCAAATCAGCCATTCCTATCTTCTACTCCCTGCGTAACCCTCATCCTCATCCCCACTCCTCCACTCACAGTGTGCTTAATGGTGGGATCAGACAGGGTGAGCACATTCTCATATTAATACCCGTTTACTCAACATCTAACCCAAATCCTACTAGTCTGTCTCTCTATCTTTGTCCTGAGGAATGGGTGTCAAGCCTCAGAGTCTTTTTATGAGTGACTGAACCTCCTCTTGTGCTACTTATATAAACGGCCCGTTAAATGGATCCTTGCAGAGTTTTGGGACCACCAATGTAAAAGTGCCACTCTTACACTTTGAATTACCCTGTCGCTGGTGCCCTCTCGCTCCCACAGAAAAAAGAGAAACCGACCAAATTTAATTAGCAATACAAAGATTGGTACACCCCCCCCTCCCCAAACTGCCAAGAGGAGAAAGGTGAAACAAACCATTTGGTGGTATAAAGGAGCAGATTGACAACAGAAATACAAGTGAGAGGTGACAACTGGCGGCTGAGCTGAGCTTCCTCACCGTTCTTTTTATATAGTCACGCATATTTCTTTGTGTTGAGACACTTGAATGCAAAAGGCCTTGCAGAGAAAACAAATCACTCTTATCATGTGTCTGAATTCAATGAGTTAATGTAATGGAGATTGAACCTGATAACTGATGGTAAAAATGGCACAATGCAGCATTTCTATTGCATCATTGCAAGGCAGTGTCTCAGGTAATCCATTATAACAAATGTGATAGGAAAAGCAGTTTAACTTTGGTCCACTTCCAATTCGAATACTGGAGGTCACAGGTTGCCATGACCGTAAAACCTCAATATTAGATGGCCATAAAAAAAAAAAAAAAGATTTGTGTGCACATGCCCATCCAATCATTTGTACGTCATAGCCCTTTAAAAAGACTTTAAATGTGGTCCACATCAAGCCATCCCAGGAAGAGAGAACATCTTCTCTGCAACAATTGCTTCAAGATTTCGCTCTCTCTTCGCGACGTTTCTCCCTTTTTTCCCTCTCTCTTTTCTTTTTTCCTGCCTGACTTTTACAACTTCCTCCTGGTTGGGGCTGCAGCTCTAACCCAAACAAAACTCCATTTTTTAGTTATTGGCCCTCATGGCATGTAATGGAGAATCAAGCTAATTATCCCTACAGCTGTTTTCACTTGCTTTTTATGTAAGCAATACCTGGCTGATCCAGAGAGCAACAGTGAGGCCCTTCTTAGCGCTCCAGGCCTCCAGGCCGGCTGGAATTAGAGAGCAAAATGCCAGGTTTTCCTCCCCCCAGTACTGCCTGTGTGTACCCCTGCACCCATCTCCCAGCACACAACCCGACCCAGGCAAAGCCCAGCCCGACTCAACCCACAAACACACCCAAAAGCTTTCATTTCCACTCCCTTGTACACCTCTCCAAACTCCCCCTTTGATGTTGAACAAAGCTGCTCTTCAGCAGCTAAGATGGATCTGTATGACAAGCGCTCATTTTCTTCCACTGATGGTCCCTGGCAATTAATGAAGGAGGTGAGCCAGGGTGTGGCTCGGATTAAATAGTAACCATCTCCTGCTGTCATAGGACTAGAAAGAGAGCAAAAAAAAAAAAAGAAGAGGTGGGGAAAGAAAGACAGTGGGGTAAAGGCGGGAGAGAGGGGGGGTAAAGAGTGAAAGAAAACAATCCCTCAAAGGCTAATTACATAATTTCCTTCATCTGAGCAAACACATGCTGGGTGAAAGCAAGTGTGAGCAAGCCTCACAGATGCCAGGCAAAGAGGTGCTGAGGAGACCTACTAACACAGTCTGCAACTGCTTCCAGCAATAGACGGCATGCGCCACAGAGGCGATGAGCCAGATCTCAGCAACATTATCTGCACTGTGTGTAGCTTTTGTAGGACTCATACCCAAAAAGTATTGATCCTCCCTTCTGTTGCAGTCTAAGAGTAAAGTTATCTGTGCAGATAAACAAGTGCTGGTGTACTGTTTCCTTCATTCCTCTCTGCAGCCAGAAGTCTGTTCAGTACAAACGCCACTAGGTGGAGTTGACTGTTGATGGGGGGGAAAAAAAAGAAATCTCATGTATCAAACTCATTAAACTCCCATGGAGAGGAAGTGTGCATCTGTAAGGGAGTCAGTCACGGTTGCACGCTTCACGTGCCATTTCTGAGAGCTGTCTTTCTGTTCAAATAGCGTGAGTCAACTCCTCATGTCTCCTCAAACTGACATCTGGTTTGATATTAACAGAGACAGAGGGGGAGAAAGACAGAAGGAGACACTGGTAGCAATTTAAAGACATCTTTTATTTCAGCGATAGTTATAGTAAGGACTCTGCCAACTACAAAAAGTAACAGAGCAATCCCTCCCTTGAACTCTCTCCCTCTCCCTTTCTCTCTTTTTCGTCTCTAATCCTGTGAGGAATGATGGAGGGCTCTCTGTGGAATGGTGGTGAGTTCCCTGAGTCCAGCTAAGGTGTGCCAGCGTACGAATGAAAGGGGTGGAATCTGCAGTACCTGCTCCTTATTTGGAGGCTGTTTTTGACTTAATTTGCCCTCACAAACACAAACACCCCACCCCTGCCTGGGCACATGCGCTTGTATGTACTGTATGTATGCTTGCATAAAAGCAGTACGTGTGCATGAATGTTGAGGACCCTGCACACAAATATAAAGTCACAAGTATCAAAAAGGAAGATTTGAAATATGTTATTGGCAGGACATGTTCAAATATTCATTTATTGCTCAAAAGCCCCAAGGTGAAAATTAAGCTATGTTCATGAAAGTGCATAATGTTCATGCAGATCCAAAAATACAGGTTTGCGCAACATCAATAAAAAGGCGCATGGAATGCTCTCTGCTCCCAAATTCCTCCCTCCCCTTTCTGTCTCTCTTGATCCGTCCCTCTTAGCACTCAGGAGTTCCTCTGACTAATCTCACTCATTTACTCCTTCCAGCTTTTTTGTCTTATCATAACAGGATTCCGCCTCTTTTCCCTTCTCTCACTGTGTGCACAGTATGAGTGGCAGTGCTTATGTTATTGAGGGAAATGTGGAGAGCTCTACTGTGTGTGTCAAAGTCTGCCCATGAGTGCCTGTGTACGCAACCCTCAATTGCACCTATTTTTCACATTAAGAGTAGCGCTGGGACCCTGGCGAGATTGTGTCCCGTCACCTTGACCTGGAGCTAAGCCCGTGAAGCGGAGCAGCGGCGGCCCGTCAGAACCTAGGCCGACGAGCCCTGAACACGCCTGCATCCTGACACCAGTGCAGGCCCAGCCAGACAGGGGAGACAAGGGAAACCCGAGCCCACATTAAAGCACCTCCATCAGGTAGGAGATCAGGGGAGGCCTCCATGCTCTCAGTGTCTGCGGGGGTCCGGGCCTCTGAGGCCCTATCTCACCTCCATCTGGAAAGAGAATCTGAGGGTAGTCTGATGGTCTGATAAGAGGCCATGCCGACTGACACGGTAACAGCCTCTCACCCCCATTCGCATAAACCGGAGTGGGTGCAAGCGTTAGCTGTGGAGCACTCTCATGCGGGTATGAGAGGGAGGGTGGAACCTTGGCGTGGGGGGTGTGGGTGCGCGATGGCATTCATTTTGCTTTGAAGGTTTGACCCAGGAGCTGTAAATGTGCGTACAGCTGCTACGCTTGCAGAGAGAAGTCATAGCGTAACGGTAAAACATCAAGAGGTTCTTATGTGCTTGCTTTATTTTCTGTGTGTCCAAAAAAGACATGATGTCATAATTAATTTGTGTGTTTTAATATGGGAGGAAAATTTCCATGCAAGAAATACAGCGCATGCTGGAGTCAAGGCCTCGTTCCCGAAAGACAGAAAAGAAGGACAGAGAGCCAGGCAAATGGTGACAGGCCAACTCGGAAACATATCTTTGTTCACAGAAAGTGTTTCTTTTCAACAACCTTCCTTTTCACATTTGTGTTTGCATGTGTGCATAATCCCAAAATACCACTTCGGAAGTGCTATTAATGCTCCACCCTCCTCTTGATGTCTTCTCAAGATGACACCAACTCTACTGACCCATCAGTCCTCTGTCCTGACCCGACTCGTCGCTTCCTCTCTCTCGCTGCCCACAGACTCACAGTTTCTCCATCTGTTTTATTTATTGTCCATAGTTCAGTTCCGTCTCTTAACTGATTTGCCCTTCTACCAAACCAAGCTGGAGACACAGAGGCATGTCTCTTCCAGATCTTTGTTTCTACAGTATAAAAACTGATTTAGCAAACTCGACAGAAAACAGACAAAAAACTGCACCTCACATTTAATAAACTCCGGCCTGACTGGTGTAACACGAATAAGAAAAGGCTCATTGCAGAGCTTCATCTGGGTTATGGCAATAGAGATTTTTGGATGTGAGCCTAATATGTAAGTAGCACAGGGAGTAAAGTCTCTGTGTATGTGTGCTTGCAATGGAATGGGCACAGAGACAATGAGGCTGGAGCGCTGGATTTAAAGTGGTTTGGTTTGGTCTGGCTTGGTCATCTCAGATCTATTTCGGATCACTTGAACCAGTTAAGCAAATAAATGTGATCCCTCAGATCTCAATCTGCTCCGAAGGAAAAACACGCTCACCTTTACATAGGTGTGTGTCGGTGCGTGTATCTGCGCCTTCGTGTGTGTTTTTGCCTATGAATCTGTATGTGTGTGTGTGTGTGTGTGTGAGACACTTGTGTCAACACAATCTGATGATAATGTCTTTTCAGTAGCTACAAGTATTTGAGGTAGACAGGTTCAGACAGAGATTTACACAGTCAGCTCAGATTTTTGTTTGGTCATCAAACATTAGAGCCCCTGCCCATCCAACGGTAACAATGTGTTCATTTATTCACCCATCCCTCTTGGACGAGGGGTTAACTGATTTTGTTTTGTGGTTTATTATTCTCTCTTAAGTATGCGTGTGCCTCTTTCTTGCGAATCACGGACAGGCTTGGCCCATTTCATTGCGCCGTATGCGCCCGATGAAAAAGTGTGTCTGCAAACAGGATCTGAGGCAGAGTGACAAAGTCGAGGTTGATGTCAAGTGGAGTCGGTGTGTTTATGCAAGCACAGCTGCACCGTGGTGCTTAATACTATTTAAGTCCGGTCTCAGGAAGAACCAATCATGTTGTTGGCCGAGTCTGTTTGGTGCTCCTGGGGTCAGTATAGCCTCAGGACATGAGACACATAGGATATATGGTGGGGATAGGGAGGGAGTCCTTTACAATGCCTGGTGGTCTGCTAGTGATCTCCATCACAGTCTGACCTGTTTGTCGGTAGGTAGGAGAAAAGGGGTTGAAGAAACATCTAGAAAAGATGGCAACAAGTATTCTAAAGTTGCTAATGGTGAGCATCATTCTCTTGCAAAGTGAGATGAACTGTAGGTGAAGAAAGAGAGTAAGGAAAACATCCATAACTAAATCTTTAAGTTTAAATAATGATGCATTCATGATTTAGCTAGATTCCTTAAATACATATAAATATCACATCAAATGGAAAGCAGTGTCTTTGTTAGTCTGTGTTTGAATGTGTGTGTGTCTGGTAGGTAGACCAGGTTGTGGGGTCTAACTGCAAGAAGGGGGAAAATCAAAAAAAGTGGTAAGGGGGAATTTTGGAGGGGATAACCCACTTTTGCAGCCTCGGGCTTGAGAGACGGTGTGTGTGTGGTAGGTCAATGTGAGTGAGATAAGCTGCATTTCCAACCAGAACTCCCACTTTTCAAGGAAGGCTCCTTTAGCTTGTAGTTGTTTTGTTTCAATGTTTTTTTTTGTTTTGTTTTTTTTTAAATAGCAACCAAAAGATTAACCACATTTTACCCAAAATTAACTGAGGGCCATACCTCCATAATTAAGTCAAATAAATAAATTAGTCATTTTTGTGTGTGAATACACATCCACAAGAAACGCTGGCCCATAAATTGGCTGCTTTCCTCCGCAACTCCGTGTCGATGTGTACAAGTGTAAGGGAACAAAAACACAAACTGCCTGTCGGCTGCATATTGTTTTTAAGCAGCGGCTGAAATAAAATGTTCGGTCCAGCAGACTCATTGAGAAATGTTCAGCCAGTTCAGACAGTCCACCCCCAAAGTTCCTGTACTTTTGGAAAGTACTACCCATCAAGGAGGGACCCTTCGGACAGTAAAGTTAAGGGTGCAGCCAATGGTCACTTCCGATCTACTTTCCTTATGAATTTCCCTGGACGTTGATGGAAAATGCCACGAGTTCAAGAAAAGATGTGAAGGTGAATGCGTACAGAGGAGAATACAACTGCACTTACTCTGGGCTATGTAATTATGCAATGGTGGATGTTACTAACCTGGATCTGCTGCGGTGACATTAAATTGCTCTGAAGATAGACTACTTAGAGGACACCTAGATATAAAATAACTTTCTTTGTTCATAAAGCTTTAAATTCTGTGAAGTGTGTGAGTATACTGCAGACAGAGTTCGTGTCAGTTCTAAACAGATGGCTCCACGTTATGTATGCTCTCCTCTGATTGTGGGTCACATCTCTTGCCCCACAGCGTCCGGGCACTGTCTCTCCCTCCTCATCTCTTTGTATCGTTCATGCATTAGTTCCTTGTTCTTAACTTGCTGTGGCATACAGTTTGCTGTCTGCTGTAGTTTTAAATGTCCACACAGTTTTATGATCATAAGGAAATAATTAACTTCACGCACGACAGGCCTGACATGGAAGGGAAATTTCTACTGTACATACAATCATCAATCATCAAGTTTCAACCACTTTGAAGTTAAAACATCTGGATAAAATGTCTCCTATCGCTTCTGCTTCCTGATTATGATCTGATTGTGCTTTGGTTGCTGTGGCTGATGCAGGCTGTGGATGTGTGGCAGTTATCTCCCTTCCTTTCCTAAAGGATGGTCCAGTGAATTGAATGCTAAAGGAGATTCAGACCGAAGCACTGAAGCCCTTTTTCCTCAGGTTTTAGAGAATTCGGACAGCTTTTATCATGGCTGCCACTTTTGATACTTCAGAGTCATTTCACACAAGCAAAAAAAGACTTAATGACCACAGTTTAAGTCCCTGGAACTTAAGTAAGACCCTGGTCCCTGTGGTGGAAACACACTGACCTTCCTCCAAAGGTTCCCAGTCCTTGGCTAAAGTTCCTGTAGTTGAAACGCAGCCATAGAGAGAAGGAAAGCGAGGGACAGGGTGAAACAGGCTAGAGGGGTCCCAAATAAGACAGACATTAAAAAACACTTAGGATATCTGAGCCAGCTATGATTCCTGAGACTACTCTGAACTATAAAATCCCTCTAGAACACCAAGCCCCAAAACATGTAAAAATATTGTTCACGGTGACTTAAAACCGCAGACACTCCTTGTGCAGCCATCTTGAACCTTTAACAACCTTTTGGAGCACTCAGTACGACACTGTGGAAAGCCCTGCCAGTGAAACTTTAAGGGAGATATGGCGGAATCGTAAATAAGCATCGTAGAAAGTGACAGAGGTTTGGCTCTGTGCGCAGATACAGAGTAAATAATCCTCATTAGTTTTGACAAAGTGACTCATAGTTTTGCGATATTTACTGCAGAAACACACTGTACCCATTAAATAAGCGCCGATAGAGCCATCCACACTGACAGTGCTAAGGCTCGCACTTAACGTTTAGTCTTGCTGTGGGATTAATGCAGCAGGTTATGATGCAAATCCTCCTTATTATGATAGCCGAGGATGATATAGAGCGGAGCTAGGACTGTAACACATGTAAACCTGTCCTCACTCTGTTTGTGGAAGTCCTTGATGTTGAGTATTGATGGGCTGGCTAAGTTAGGGATCGCTTTTCAGCTCCGGTTCAGTTGACTCATGACGTGCTATTCCAAACATCTTGTTGACATCAGGACAGAAAAATAGATGCTGATCGTTCCAACGAACTGTGAAAAGGTGATATAGTGAAGCGCATGCAGACTTCCCGGAACTCTTAAAATTAACAGTATGATATGTTGCGTGTGTGTGTGATTGCGTCTGTCTGTGTGTGAACCATTTTGTCTGGGTGGTACTGGGAAAAGTATCGGCTTAAGGCTGAAAGAATTCAGGCCTCCCAAGCAAGGTCATGTGCTGATGTTTAGTACGAGCTTTCTCAGGTCACAGACTGTGACTTTCAACCATCACTCACATTACCCCACATCTTTGAGTAGCTCTGTTTAACTGGCATACCCCACATCTCTCCCCCAGTTTGCTGTAATGACAGGTGACAGCCGTCTCAGTCCACTTACATAGTTGAAGGAGAAGTCAACCCAAATAGTTGCTCCACATGAAATTGACATTGCATGGCAGATTTTGTATGAGAGCTTTAAGTAGGGCAAATATTTGTAACATAGATTTATATGGAATTTAAGAAGCGTTTTATTTGGAATTCTTTGAGAGCACTTTCATCCCTCAAGATAATATTTCTGTATTTTAAAGTCATATTGATAACATTTTTACCAAGGCAAATCATTAAAAAACAATAATACATATACAGAGCTTGTTGAAAGGTGCAAAATATCCTTAAAAACATTATCATGATTGCGAATTCATAATTTAATGACTGTTATCAATAACGCCTTTAAAAACAATAACAAAAAATATAAGCAAAAACATGATATGCTGGTTCTCATCACTCTTGCATTAAATACACACATACACATTGTAACAAAATAAATGATGAATTGAAGCAATTGGGCAGCACACTCACATGACACACTGAGCTGAGGTGCTGGATAATAAAACATCAAACTAGGCAAGAAAAAAGCAGACGCACACGCCATCTTTGCAAAAATCTGGTCAAGTTGCTTCAAGTCAGTCTTAAAACAATACTTACATGCCCTATAAACACTGAGGCGGTGAAATAAAGTTCAGTTCTCTTAAACTGTTTTTGCTTGCTGTATCATGCCTCCTATTAAATGTGAACCTTTACTAATGTGAGTGCAACGGAGGTGACTGGGGAGAAAACCCTCAGCCCTCATTCAGGGCAAAAATATATTCTAAAGGTCAGCTGAAGCTAATATGAGGTTTCAGTGGTCTGAATTACACAATCAAGTGGGCATGTTCCAAAGTCTTTTCAGTACAAAATTCCCTCTTTGTGCTTTCCCAGACAGTGCTTGTCTTGCTGAGCTACAGTGGAGGGATAATAACAAAAAAGAGAGAATTTTCTACTAAAGAGACAGTAACATTGTAAGGTAACCACCTGATCTTTAGCTGAACTTTGGGATATATTTTTTCAGGGAATGAGGAATGTAGATTTTGTCCTCCATCACTTCCACTGCATTAGGAAAGGATCTATTAAAGGACAGCTCCACCAGTTTAACACACTAAAGTGTGTTTACAGGTCTTGGCGAGTACTACCGCATATGTGAAAAGATTTGTTTAAAGCCTTTCGTGGATGCATGTAATCTGATAAATTCCATCCAGCGATGTCAATCAGTGGCAAAGCTGCTTTGTGGGTAATGTAGGCAATGTGTCTGGCTCTGTAGTATGCATTTGGATTGTTTGTTTCAAAACAGCCCAACAGTGCTATAGGAGTGTAATGTTATGTCAGGGAACTATATCAAAAGCTGGTGCCTACATTACCCACAATGCCACTGGAGGCAATTGACATATGCAATACTACTCAACAAAACCTGTAATACACTTCAATGTATAAAATTGGTGGAATTACACTTGAAGATGAATGAATTTTTTTCACATAAAATCTCACTCAGCACAATAGAGTGAAACTTCTCTATATTTAACCCATCCCTGAGGAGCAGCAGGCAACCATTGTGCCAATGGACCAGCTCCAGCTTAAGGCTAGTGCCTTGGTCCAGGAGGATTAACCTAATATACAACCTAATCTACATGAGCACCTGGGGGAAACCCACACAAACACTGGGAGAATGTGCAAACTCTACACCAAAAAGGCCCTGCCTCAGCAGGGAATTGAACACTAAACCATCTTGCTGAGAGGCGACAGTGCTAACCACTGAGCCACTGTGATAAAAACAGTCAGTATGAAAAGCAAGCAAAATCTGTTTCAATGTTAATATGGGCACCTGACTGTTGCTTTAAGACAGAATTGTAAGCCTATCTTTTAGGAATGTGTGTTTTGAGTGAGATGCCTATGTCGGATGACGTTTCTGAGCCAGCTGAGTGGTAAATGTGCCCAGCGGTGGTTAAGCAAACAGGAATTGCTCCCTGAAGTGCCCTGGCCTCACTATACCCACTGCTTAGCTTGGCATCAACTCTGCTGCACACTGTATAGTAAAGCTCCACACCGCAGTTTGATTCCCACTCTTTAGGTCAAAGACGAACTCTAACAAGCATCTCTGTCTGTCACCCAGGTCCGTTTGACTCCTCTTGTCATCCCCTTTTGCAGAATGATGCATTTGACATGTTACAGCTCACCACAATAAATTAGCATCAGCACATGTGCACATGTGTGCAGTGTTTGTGTTACATGGGTAGTGTTTCTCAGGGATAATTGCATTGTGTCTCTCCCCACCTGGACTCTGACACATGTTCAACAGCTCAGACAGACACGCCCAACCTAACACACTCACATCAGAACGGCCAGAGCTCCCAGAGAAGGAGGGAGAGGGAATGTGCCTCTCTCATCTTCCCTGTTAGGATCAGAATCAGGCTAATTGCCAAGTAGGTCTTTCACGTTCGAGGAATTTGCTTGAGTGTTATGGTGGATTAAATAGTGGACACGTTTAAATGTTGAGAAAAAGCAGGTGATTTTCAAAAAAAATGGCAATAAAATATCACAAAATATAAAAATGTGTACAGTAGGTTATTTAAATGAAGGAGTTGTACAGTTTTGAGCAGGACTTTGCAAAAGTTCATAGTATTGCGGATAAATTTGAAATTTGCAAGATAATGCTATGCAAGTAACTGTGGAGCCAGTTTTCAACTCTCACGTCCATGAATATGCTCGTCCACTCACACACATTCCTGAATGTTCATAAACTTGGAATGCCATGTGTGCCATTATATCAGGTCCAATTTTTCCTCCTAGAAGTATGCATTGTTTCCCACACATATAGGTTCCTTGGGTGGGTTGCCCAGGTATGTTAACAGCTGCCCAAGGATATCTAGCAACCCATTAGAGCATTTTATAGGATACTTTTATTTTTGATCCGAACGTGAGAACAATGCCATCCGCTATCAATTAACTATTGGACAATCAGCCCTCGTTCTTCCCCTCTCATCTACGGTCAATCACACACACTCTGCAAAGAGAGAGAAGCCCTCTTGTAAATGCACCGATTGTGATCCAACCTCTCATATTTAATGTAAGCCTACTGTATCATGCACCTGGTTGTTGTGATGCCGTTCGATGTACCTTGGTTTTGATCGGCTACCTATCAGGATTCCCCTCAGCTCACCTGCTGTTATGACAACGGAAAAAAATGGGAGGTGTGTTTCCTGGTTGACATAATAAAACCTACTGCTGACAGAGAAAGCAGATAACGTTGCTGGGAGAGAGAAACATAAGGAGAGAGAAACAGAAAGACAAGCCAAGCCACACGAATGTAGACAAACTCTGCAAAGAAAGTTGACTTTTCAATCTCATTCTCAGGTAACTAGATACCCCCCTGCTACAGGTACGCTGCCATTCTGTGGGAAAAACTGGTACGGATACGCGATGAAGAAAAAATAAGCAAGGCCGCTGTCTTGTTTGATTCCTCACCTACCTCTACACATCTGTTCTCGACCAAAACCACGGGTAACCTTGGCTTTAACTGCTCACTAAGTGGCTCTTTGACTCCAGCTACAACTGAATGCGACAGCTTCTGCGGTGGATATTACAGAAAATCCCCTCCAATTTAAGATTTTACATACACTTAGAAGCACATTCAGAGCACATGTAAGGAAGCAGCAAATGACAAAGACAGAAACAAGACGGGGAGAATAAAAGAGAGGGAGGGAGAGAGAGAGAGACAAACAAGCAGTGATGTTTAAAAAAAAAAAAATGAGGGTAATAACAGTGGTTAAGGCCTGCTCTTTCATTGAGTAAATCTGGCCGGGGCTATTTCACACTGTAGGAATCTCCTGTCGACCAGATCAAAGGCTCGCCCAGAGACAGAGCTCGCACAGAGCACAGGGAACAGGTGACAGCTCCGACACACACGGAGGCATTTACACACGCACACGCAAACCCCCTTACCACCACACACACACACACCCACATATTTTAATGAACACACAGTGAGATCAGAAAGCAGACAGTGACAGCTCCTTTTGTGTCTGGATGAGCCTGTGGGGAATCTTTCTAAGGGAGCCCATCCGTCTATCATCTGCGCTTCGTAAACCACTCAAAGAGAGTCAATACAGGCTACACACACACGTACACACACACAAACACAAAAACACACTCTAAGTATGCAGTGGGTATGACAAAGTACATTCGGCCAAGTATGAGCGTGACATGTACCATATGAGTAGAACACTGATGAGACTAACACATGTACGCGGGACATCTAGCTAGTATAGGAAGCATGTGGGACTCGAGTGCAGCCTTATGATGGATAGATCTAATATAGAGTGGGCCATATCCAGAGGGGGTGAACATAAGGCTATGTCATCACGGGCCCATCTCTCTCCATACCTTCCATCACTTTTCACTCCCTCCCATAAACAGCAGGATGGGGGATAGTGTAACTCCCACACACAAGGACACAAGCATTTTGCAGGGAAAACACACGGGGATTTAGGCATATGCGCGCAGAGGGCCTACTCCTTTAATTGCAGTGGAGTCCGGACGCACACACATAAGCACGCATGCATATACACAATAACATTTTCACAAAGAGAAATTAATCCCGGGTGGTCTCAGACGCAGCAATGTTTCCACTTGAGAAAGCTCTGGTTTTGAAATCACGCGATCCAGTACATACTGGGTTCAAACTGCATTCACACACACACACACACACACACACACACAACTGTCGAGTGATTTCCACTGGAATAAAAGGGAAATAAATGTGTACAGTAGAGAATGGAGACAGAAAATATGACTGCAGGGCTTCTGGTGTGCACCCAAGATCGCACACCCCACCCTCTGTCTCTCAGCTATTCAGTCCCAGACCGTATCAAGCCGAGATGCTGTATGTTTAACACGGGAAGGTCCCGCCTTAAACATGGCCATCATGCCCAATAGCTTTTCGCTGTTTTCATAGAATATGAGAAGATTACACAGCACTATGACGGGCCAATTACGTCCTCCGCTAAAACACACCTCTAAAGCAACAACTCTCTAATGATGATGGCTTAAACGTTTTCACCAATAGAGCCCTTTCAGCTGCCCGGGCAGTCACACACAAACTGCTGGTATACCTACACACACACACACACACACACACACACACACACACACACACACACACACATATATACACACAGCCAGAGATGCTGACTGAGTCAAATTGAATCCTTGTGTTAAGTGTATAGAGCATCCCTCCACACCACAAAGGGCTGTCTGTTTTTGTGTGAATGTGCATGGCATCCCCACGGGCCAACTTCTGCAATCAGGTCAAGGATTGCTTGGTACTGGAACTGAGGGAAGAAAGAGACGGAGACAGACTAGAAGTGCCAGCCTTCCCCTCACATCTTCTCAACATCCTCTCTCCATCCCCCTCTCCACTCAAAACTGTGTCACCTCTGACCCAGGTCCAATTCACTACTGTCATTATGCAATTAACACCAATTAAGTCATTTGGCTGTAAGAATGTGTGTGTGTGTGTGTGTGTGTGTGTGTGTGTGTGTGTGTGTGTGTGTGTGTGTGCGCGTGTGTGTGTGTGTGTACGTGTATGTGGATGAGTGTGTGTGTGTCTGCATGTGTGTTTGTGTGTGTGTGTGTTAAGTATGTGGATGTGTGTGTGTGTGTGTGTGCACGCATGATAGGGCAATTACAGAAGCACAAGGGAGCCTTTTGGAAGCGGAGAGCACTGCAATCAACCAATCAGCCTTCAGATGGCTTTGACATGAAAAGAGAGCATGGCCCCTGCTAACCCTGGGGGTCAGCCCCAATTTACTCTATTTACCCACTCAGGAATGACTCTGTGTGTGTGAAAGAGGGAGACACAGAGAAGGGAGGGAAAGGGGATGATGAATAGGTATGGAAATATCTAAGTTAGTGAGTGGGAGAAAAATAGAAGAAAAAAAAAGGGTGAAGGGAAGGAAGGGAGGGAGCAGAGAGATGAGAAGCCTTGGGGTTGCTGGGCAGGTGAATCAAAGTGGGCGAGGTGGAGGGGGGTGGCCGAGTGGAGAGAAGGGGATGTGGGGAGAGGCCTTCAGGTTGTGTTTGCAAAGCTAAAAGGCCAGCAGTTGGAGCCCATTTGCTAACAATTTCCCCTTGGAGAGTGGCTCTACGCATACACACTCCGCACACACTTTTCCTGTTCCATGGAGCACAGATGAGGAATGACAACTTCACATTTGGCCAGAGCTGCTAAACAGTTAGATGCTCCATCATGATAATACGGCCGTTTCTGCTAAACAAAATGTAAAAAATTACTAATACAATAGCAGGGGATTTTTGGATTACGCCAGTTTCTGTCAGTTGTTTGGATCCACCCTGTTTATAAAACCATACTTTCACATGTTTTATCCCATTTACCTTGAATACAAATCATTGTTTATATTACTGCTGACCATTTTCCAAAGAATATCCTAAGGTTTTGGATTGAGTGTCCATCTTACAGGCAGCTGTGTGTGATTTGAGCGTCGAAACAATGGAAATTAACATGTAAATACTTACCAGAGACAGGTAATCCTTCTCAGAACAATGTTTATTTTTTCTTTTGTTCTTTGTTTTTGATGCAAGATGCATTAATTACTGGAATGCACTGTGATCCAAGGACCATTTTGGAAATTCTCCTTGGTGATTCAAAAGCACTCTTTGGATCCATGTGCTATGCTGTCAGAATACTATACTCAGTAGACAAACAATAATCACTCATTGAGGCTGTAAAAAGGGGAAACACAAATGTGCTGGTTTCTTCCATTGAAATAGGTTGTTGCTTGGCAACCAACACAGCATTCTTGAAAGTACAGCAAAACCAATATATCCAGCTGGTAAGTCGATACTGACCCATCATAGATACATAAGTATTAGCGTATTTGTCAACCAATGTGTGCTAATATGAACAAGAACTGTAAAAATTGTTGCACATCTTTGTAAGTGTTTGGTTAGCACATTTTGGGGATTACTGCAAAGAAAATGTGTGCATGTTGGCTGAAATATCGTTATCAGACAAAATTCGACTATCATTCAGGATTACTATCTCCCAGCTTGAGAAGCCTTCAAAACAATCAGTGGCCAATTCACCAAGATCGCAGCTGCTGATAGCAGCATGAACTGTGTATCGATTGCAACTGCTATCTCCTCTGTGTCAAGGTCCGATTCACAAAAGGTATTGCACTAATGATATTACAGTGCAAACACACCCTTAAAAGTTTTGCAGCTGAGGGCAATTTGCCCTTGTTTTGCACGTGATTGCAATTATCCATGTGGCTAAGTGCACATGCACACACACACACACACACACACACACACACACACACACACACACACACACACACACACACACACACACACACTGAAATGACAGCAACGACGAAGAACAGTAAAGATAAGACTGGCTGATAGAGATTGTGGTGAAGATTGTGGGAGGTGAGAATGAGTGACTTAAGGAAAGTCTTCCAGATTGAATTTACAATCCGCTTCATTTCAATCAGAGAAGACTTTATAAGAGTCAACAATTTTTTTTATCGAACACATGCATGATAAGGATGAGAAAAAAAGTTGTTTCATTAACCGCTAAATCTCTGAAGCTGCTGTCATTTTTTGTTTTTTGTTTTACTTCAATGCATGTGCCTCATAGAACTGGTTTGTGATTTGAACCTTTTATCAATGATGCTCAATTGCATAGAATGTGGCCTAAATTCAGTATGTGCAAAACTGCCTGCCTTTACCACTCACTGCATCATAAAAATATTACCAAGCAACAATATCTCTGAGAAAAAATGCAGATGTCATTTTGATCACGATCATCTATACAAGTCAAGTTTAAAGTACTTTAGGTTTAACTGTGTGGAAACCAATGCAACAAGTAGCATTTTTCTTTCTTATAGAACTTTTGGAACGTGGTAAGCAATGATGCAAAAATGTGTTTTCTAGTTTCTCTGATACAAATGCAAAAACCACTGATACAGTTCTGTAATAGCTGACCCTTAAAGGATGTCCACACACAAAGAAAGTTTGTGTCCTCCTCCAAAGTTAACCTGCATTGATTTTACAATTTATAAGAGCCAGTGTTTGTGTAGCTCTCCCTACAGAACTAACCAACCTGCTGCTCAATAGCCCAGCTGTGAGGTCTGTTGCCAGGGCTGAACTGCAGAGCAGTGAGTAAAGTACAACAGGACCAGTCAGCCCCTCATCACACCAAACAACCTCCTGGCTACAGAACAAGGGGCGGCAGAAAAAGCAGAAACAGGCAGAGAAACTTAAAGAGAAGAGAAAAGAGAAGTAAACACAGATGCTCAGTATCTCCAGTGCTCCTGGTCAATAATATCACATATCTGAGGCAGGTTATTCTATATCTATTGTGTGTGTGGGTGTGTGCATGCGTGCGTGTGTGCATGCATGTGTGTGCATGCATGTGTGTGCATGCATGTGTGTGTGTGTGTGTGTGTTTGAGAGCAAAACTGGGCTGCTCCAGGGGTCTTAGATGTGGAGTGTAATCAGGACCACATGATTTTGCCACAGGAAGTCCTCAAGCGAAGGACAGGAAGCAGGAACACAAGGACCACATCATTAGTCTCGCTAGTCCCCAACTCCACAGCCAATAGGAGCCTCGAACACGGTGGGAATGGGTGTGGTGGCGGTATGTCCATGAGCGTGCACAAGTGCTATACATTTGTATTTGTGTGTGTGCAGCCTGCAGGCTGGTATTAATGACTTATTTGTTTATTGAGTGTAATGAGTCCAGGTTGTGTGTGTTTAGGAGAGAAACAGCAAAACTCTGGAGCAGGGTCGGGCCTGCCGCCAAGATACTGGTGCTAACACGCATACACACTCACACATACACACACACACAAACACACACACATTACCAGACAGAGAAGACAAATGAGAAACAAATGGTTTCATTGTATGGTATAGGCCTTTTCCCTACTTCACTCGGTGTTACGATGGGGTAGATTTTGGTCCATCCAAAATACTCTACCACACACACAAACACACGCACACATGTTCACACACACACGCAAGTGCACACACACAGGCACACACCCATATAAACATGCACACACACACACACACACCTCTCCCACCAACAGCCCTCCTACCACATTCTCACCACCCCTTCCTCCTCTGTTCTGCAACCCATCAAGACTAAAGAGGCTAATTTCTGTCGATGGCTTACAGGTGGCCAGTGCAAGGTGAACCACATCCACTCTGTTGGCCGGCACACAGACACAACACACACACACGCGTGCTGACACACACACCGACACTTTGAAAAAAAAATCATGCCTCTACCCAACCCTTTTATAAACCCCAATGCCAAACATCAAAGGGAGGAACACACCTTAACACACCTCAAAGGCAGCAGAGAGACACAGTTACACATATGTGTAATCACACACACACACACACACACACACACAAACACGAGCGTGCGTTAAAACATCCAAACTCGAACATATGCACACTCGTAAAAACCTTAAAACATGAAGGATTTCCAACAAATGGTTTGAGGGTCAACCCCAGGCCTGGGACTATCTCATGTTTCCAAACAGAGCGCTTTCATAAAAATCTCCACACTGCTACAAATACTCACATTCAAGTTTCCTCACAGACCTCTGTGCTATTTCAAAAAAAAAAGTTATCAGCATCAATCTAAAAGCGAGGCTTTGAATCTTATCAATGATCCTGGAGAGTTGCCTTTTTGGAAACAGAAATTCTTTGGCTGACAGCAACAATCTAGTGAGTGTGAGGCGACTGTTACAAATGACAGCAATATTATGTGGAATGAGGTTCGCTCCAGCTCTGAGCTTTGTGTAATTCAGTTCCCACAATTTGTCCATTATCTCAGAAATGTCATCATTCTCCCAACTTAGCACATGTCACTTTCAATATCCGCACCCAGAGTTTAGCTGGAGTAAATCATGATACAGACTTCTATTATGGTCGTCTGCCTCTGAATGAAGACAGGTGAACTGGTGACATGTTTTGGGGACCTTTCTCGGGTTGTTGCCGCATGTTTTTGATCATTCGCTCCCGCTCACACAAGCTCCACATTCTTTGATATCCATCTGCCTCCCTCAGTCATCTTATGAAGGTTAAGAAGCATGCTGCCAAATTACAAGAGCGGGCTCAAACTCTTATATTCGTTCCAACCAGCAGAGGTGCATGTGTGTGCATGAGTGTGTGCGTGAGTGTGTGTGTGTGTGTGTGTGTGTGTGTGTGTGTGTGTGTGTGTGTGTGTGTGTGTGTGTGTGTGTGTGTGTACTTCTGCACATGTAGATTGGATTGCAGCTCTTTGAAGCCATGCCCTCACCATCATTAAACACAGTCCCAGAGCCTGGAACAGCTTTCTGGGAATGTGTCGATAGCTCACACAGACACACGCACACACTGCAGTGCCAGTAAAAATGACCAGCTCTCTTTGAAGCCTGTGTCACCGTGCAAAGTGATAAGATGAAAGCTGATCATCCCCCTCAAGGAATCGTGCAAAGCCTGGAGTGAACACTGTGCCGACAGGCCTGCACCTCGGACGGGAGGGCCCGACGGGTGCCAAGCTAACTGCTACATGCCACACTTATCAGCTGCTATCTGATTGGACGGCAATCGCCAGCTGCCACTTGGCAATTACAGATTAAAAGTGGACAAGCTCTTTTGACAGAAAAAGGTCTTTTGATGTTCTGTGGCACACATGGATCCCAGACCAAACTTTTACAAACAGGTAAAAGTGAAGACAAGTGCATTAATTAATGTGCTCATATTATATGTCAGTGTATATTTATATATATGTAAATATTTATACTGAAGCCTTTGTCTTGCTATTTAAAGCTGCAATTTAAGTGCACTGTAAAAGGCAAAGAGAAAGAAAAGGCTGAACTTGGAAACAAATTCACTATCAACCTCCAGACATTTTATAAATGGTATCATTCCTCCTAGCATGTGATGTCAGCGCCCAGGATAACTGTCATAAAGATCAAACATGTGTCAGATAACCTTCATGAGAATGATGAGCAGTGATCTGATCAATCACATGCTCTGATCTTCTGACCACCAACATCAGCTGGCTCAGAATGTAACACACTTGGCCCTACCTGACAGGGGAATTTTACACCTACAAGTGTTCTAGGCTGCTGTTAAATGCCAAAGAAAGAAGAGAAACACATCTTCAGCACAGAAGAACACCACACATGGAGCAAAACGATTCAACAGTAAAAGTCATGTACTTTGCATTTGCGGAGGATCAGCAGGGATGCGAACGATGCCACATCAAGAGGGGTACCGAGTCGAGCGTGGTCAGATTATTGGTGACACAAAAAAACTTTCACACTACAACCTTCCCAACAATAATGTGCGTTACCATCTATAAGAATGCCGAGCAAAGGCAGAAGACTCTGACACCAGGGAGTGCAATCCTGGCGCTCGCACACAAACACAAAAATGAGAAACAGAAAAGAGAAAGGACAAAAGAGATTGGGAGGGGGAACATAAGAGAGAAAAGAAAAGATACAGTGAAAGTAAGGAGGGCTTAATCCCCGTTCCCTCCCTGTGGAGGCGTGCAGGCAATGGTGGAATGGCCTGCTCACACGCATTTAAACAGGGGCTTATCCCATAACTTTGATACACCTCTCTGTAATTGCCTGTGTACATATCTGCGTGTACGTCTTTGAGCATATGTGTGTGTGTACGTGTCTGTGTGAGTGTACAGTGTTGTCTTGTCTGTCAATCAAGCTCATTATGCTTAATCCCCGGGATGACACTCTCAATCCTCTCTGTCAACCTGGGCCTTTGCAGCGGCACTCAGGCGAGGAACTGGGTTTAGCACTTGCTCGCTCTCTTCACACACACACACAGACACACACACACACACACACACACACGCACACACACACACATACGCACTTGTCAGGTAACACCGGAGCAGGTCACAAAGAGAAGAAAGCATTTTTTGCCAGGCAAGAAAAGCAAACAACTATCCCACATCTGTATATGTGTGTGAGAATGTGGGAGAGAAAGAAGAGAAAGAGGGAAAGAGGTAAAGACACACACGCACACACACAAAGACACACACACACACACACACACACACACACACACACACACACACACACTTCAGATACAAAGAAAGAGTAACTCAAGCAACACTTCCTGTGTTTGGAAATTCAAAACTGCCACAAAGCGATGATAGAGAATGAGTACAGGGATACTCACACTGATCACTGAACAGCAACGCAGTTTAAAACCCGCAGAAATATCTATAGCTATTCATTTTTTCTGTTGACTCCCCCTTTCTTTTTACCATCTCTCCCCCATCCTCTCCTCTCTCCCCCTCATCTCTCCCCATTTTCCTTTCCACCAAAAGGGAATCCGAGAAATGTCCACAAAACATCTTTCACCAGTTGTTAATACTGTTTCTGCTTTGCCATGATAAAGTCACGGTATGTTGCCTCATTCCACCCACCCACCCACCCACACACAGACGCAGACAGACAGACACACACACGCACGCACACACACTCACATGCATATAAAACAAAGGTGGACCTCATGAATGCAGTCATATAAACACATGCTTGCTTATTTTGTCGTTTGAGGATCAACACACACATAGGAACAGTTTGAAAACTGTGAATTCTGAGCTTCTTGCTGTTTCATCCAAAACACACAAAATTTAATCAGGCTCTCCTCTCACCCTCTGACATCAGGGCATCCGATGATAATGTGTGTGTGTGTTGGTGTGTGTGTAGTGGTAGGATGAGGCAAAGGCTAGGCCGACTGAGCTGACATAACAGCTGACATCACTGATAAAACTTCTGGCCTGTGATCTCAGAGTGTGTGTGTGTGTGTGTGTGTGTGTGTGGGGCGCTCGACTCACCGGTTGGCAGCAACAGCTCGGATCTGGCAACCCTGTTAGCTGATCTGGCAATCATTGGCCCTTGTTGACCCCCAATATTGAGGGGAAATATGCTCTCAGTTGGTGGCATGTGTATGTGCGTTACACTTGATGCTGACCAACGTATTTGAGCTTAATGGGTGTACAGAGGCAGTATTTTGAAACGCCATTTTAACAGCCACAGTTATTCTAATTGCCATTTTGAGGGAGCAAACAGAATGGGAATTCAGGGGAGAGGGGAACAAGACTCGGGCAGGACAGGAGACAAAAAAGCCATTCATTTGTAGATGGCTTGTTTCTAAGTTCAAAGGGACAAGGCTTGTCTTTATGGGCAAATGTGTAAAATGCAAGGGAGTGCGCGCGCGCGCACACACACACACACACATGCAGATGTGTACAGTATGTGCACGCAGACAAACATACACACAAACAAATTATGGCTGAGCCCAGTTATTACCTAAGCAAACAGAGTTAGTCTGAATGGAATGCCTGCTGTGAGACACACCAGTTCCAGACACAAAGCCTCGCGTTACAACAGCGAAACAGACACACACATGCAGTTCTGAGACGCACACACTTAACACACAAACACCGTGTGAGAGAAATAACTATGTGTATATGTAATTAGAAGGCAAAACAAAGAGAACACATGTTTGGGTCTTGTTTTCTGGCCTGCACTTCAGTTCATTTGCACCGCAGTGCAGAAGGGTCTGCTAAGCCATTGTTTTTGGATGCTGCTAAACACATGTTGGCTTGCTGGAGTAAGAGGGTGAACATAACTGTGGATGAACATGTGCATGTGGCATTGGGGTTGGCTGGGGAATATTATTAGCAAAGAATAATAAATACTGCAAATATAGATTTTATGGAGCAGTGATTGTTTGGATTTTATCCCTGAAAGTATTGTTTTTTTATTCACTAAAAGATGTTTGTTTCTTTTTTGTGTTGACCCAAATATAAGTATATACAGAAGTGCACACATGCACACATGTTGCTTGTCAGCAGACAAGTTTTATTGGTTAAGAGCGTGCGCTAATGAGGAGCAATGTTTCACGGCCTGGAGATATTTGTCACAATTTGGTGCCTCGTTTTTTTTTATCTGCTTCTTTCACTGAAATACATCAAAACTCAAAAAACTTTAAGCATACATTATCAGTTGCAAAACATCCATCTCATGAAACTGATGTCGAACCAAAAGCAACATCAAATATTGCCTCAGCACTGCTTGGATTCACCTGTTGAGTATTTGGGGAATAATTATTTAGCACAACCATCGTTCATAGAGAGAGATTAAAAGAGAGAGAGGAGGCAGAGAGAAAGAATGTGACAGAGAGAGAGAGAGAGAAAGGCAGGCTGAGAAATTTAATTGAGACGCAGCAGAGAAAGAGAGATTGCGTTCGCTCTGGTATGCCATCTTTACGATCTGTCTGTGAGAGAGCTCGTGAAAATTGAACTCAGGTGTAGTGTGATCCCCGAAAAAGCCATTTCCCCATTAGGTCTATGGAATCTCACATAAACAAATTACACAAATACTTTCTCTATAAAGGCGAGGGTGAGTTTTCTCTAACTGTGCAGTGAAACCTGAGCGGGGCCTTGTTTATGTGTGTGACAGTGTGTTTACATTGTCCTGCGCTCCCATCCCTTTAGATGGGGAGAACTCCAGGCCTCCGACAGCTCTACTCCTGTCACACTACCTGTCTGTCTTTGGGATTTATGTTATGTAGAACATATGCCGGGTCTTTATGTGTGCACCAGTTTTTGTTTGTGTGTTTGTGAGAGTGGGGAATGCCAACCAGTGCTCTGTCCTCATTACAACCGGCTTAACCACTCCAGTGTGACGAGTTCAAGGATGGAAGGAAAGGTTGGAAGCAAAGGAGAAGAGAAAAAACAATGACTAATGGCCATGGCTTTGAACCGCCTGTGATTATGAGTCTATCTTTTATGTAAGGTCACCCAGACATTACAAAGATTTCTTTGTCTTTTTTTCCTAACCTTTAATTTGTCCAGTAAGTTTTCTAATGCCTGCAACCACAACCGCAGTCATAACGAATACACTACCCAAAAGATGTCATTCACTTCATCTTGTGGATTGATTCGGCCTCGTTTAAAATGGCAAAAAAAGAGAGTATGTGATTGACCTTTCATTCATGAGGTACAGAATTTTGCCTTTTCATGTTTGCATAACAGCACAAAAACAAGCACCATACGCATGGCTGCCAGTGAGTACAAGGAAAGGATAAATAAAAAGTCTGATAAAAAACGCGGATCAGTTTCAACTTGTGGAATGCTAATGTTAGCTGGCTAGCTTGAGCTTTCACCCCTGCCCACACTATATCCTGTCCCGCCCGCTGTTTGCCACAGTAAGCGAGTAAATTTCGCTTTCGCCAGTTCTGGTCTGACCGCGGCATAATACAACCACAGCTTTCGAATGTTGGCCACTGAGCAGTAACACTAGAGCTCAAGCAGAACCCATTTACCCAGCCAAGTCCTACTAAGGAGGAGACTGAGGATTCAATCCAACAACCTTGAACTCACAAGACCCTTTCTCTAACCTTGAAGTTCGTCTCTGATAGTCAGTATACAGAAATCTAGATGTAAATGTATTCAAATTAAGCCAAACAACAAGCGCAGTAAGCTAGCAATATCTCGGGACAAACCTCAGTGACCTGACCTGATTCATAATCCTGACACCTAGAATGAGTGCGCAGTAAACTGCAATGCTGTTCCGAGATCAGTAGGAGAGGGACCACCCAGCAGTGGCGGTAATCCCATAGCTGCAGGGTTGAAGCCTTGCTGCGTACACACTCTGACAGGCTAGGCCACTCCTGGATAGGATATTAGAGTGCAGGGAAAGTACAATGGCATCTATTGATGACTGGTGTTAGGTTTTATCCTACCGTACTCTACTCTGCTTTTGGTGAGAAAGAATAATCAAGCAAGTCTCTCTTGCTCAGTTACCTCTCTCTTCCACCCTTTGCCAGCTGGTGTACAGTTCAACATAGTCTTAATTACAGGTAGGCGATAGTTGTTATTTTCTAGAGCAGATTGTCTGTCACATTAAAGGTTAATGTTCCTCTGATATTAAAAGTTAATATCTTCATCAAATGTTTAGGCTGCCATGTGGCAACAGAATCTAACCATCAGATAGTCACAAGTGAGCACTGACATGATACAAATAAAACTGGGAACCACACCTCAGTACTTTTTTTGGCATCGAAATGCATCCATAGTGCAGAGCATCAAAAACTGTCAAAGTAAAGCAAGAATTTGAGATGTTATACTCATGTTTGATAGTTCCTTATGGACATAAAACATCTGCACATATTGCAGACAACACAATTGTACCTGACATATTTATATAAACATATATATACATACATTTACATAGCTTGTGGAATGATGGCACTTCAGAAGTCCACTTCTGAGCCAAGAGCAGGCCATATCATGCTCAAATGTAAGGCAAGGGCAAATCAAATAAACCACAACTCACCAAAGTTTGGGCCACAGTTAATTTTTATTCTGCTCTGGGATGAATCTGGCACAGACTTGCTTATATGGTAAACTATTGACTGACATGTGGCTGTGGTATAGCCCGCTTGAGGTGTAGAACAGGAGTGGCCAATCCACATGCCATCATTCCAAGTGGTATGTGGGCCTGAAGAGTTGTCTGGTTTGGACCAGATCTGGGCGCCAGCAGTTTTGTCATATGGGTTGACAACTGCCATTTTCTGGCATTTTGTCTTTTTTGATGGTGACATTTGAGGTTGATGGAAACAGAGCAAAAAAATAAGAGGTTTGAAGAAAACATATTAATATTACCCAAAAGATTTTGGTATAGGGACTAAAACTCAGGGAATGTATCCATGCTAGCATTGAAAAATGTCAATACGGAGACTTCAAAGGGATTCATCAACACCTGAGGGAAAGTTGAGAAAAGATAAACTTTATGTAAATGTCCTCTGACACAATGCTTTCAGTTGTTTGCCACTCCTTGGGGATCGCTTCCAGCACAGATGCAGGATCGGGAAGCTATTAGTAAGAACATCTTGCCAAGGTGTCAGTCTTGCCAATGTTGTCTCATAACAGTCAGAACAACACCTCCCACAAAGTCAAAAAAGACAGAAAAGCAATTTCATACTCGGGGAAACAAAATGCAACAGGTAATGGACTACTTCCCTGTGTGTAGTATGGATGTGAGATCACATAACAACCGTCTAGTCAGAAACTGCAGAGTATGTTAATTATGTGCTCAACATAATACACCCATAAAGCTTCACGAGAGGCCAGAGATTGCCAACTACTTTGTATCTGTGTGAGTGAACATAGCGTGAATCAACAAAACTTAGTTTTGACAAAGAACATTGTAATTGACCACTTAGCACCTAAGGTTACTGTGGGCAGCTATCTCCGCTTTGAGCCTCTCTTGATTGGCAGACACACAGAGCAGCCCACTGCTGGTTCTGTTTTAGCCCGTCAAACACACTCAGATCAAACACACAGCCAGCGGCACTCTACAAGATCTAGAGATGGAGAAAAGAAGAAGAAAAGAGACCGAAAGAAATGGAGAGGGAGCGACAGAGATGCACTGATTCAAAGCAACCCCCAAAGTGGAAGCCCCGGGATAAACAACCAATCAGAGGAGAATCGCTGTCTAGCCCAATCAGAACACATTCCAATGAGAATCCTCTCCAGACCCGAAACAACTAAACCCTGGAGGTATGCACATAAATACGACACATATACACAATGTGACCTAGATACTCAGCAGTATCTTAACTAAGGTCCTGACAATGTCTGGCCTTAGAACGTCTGAACTCAGAGAGTCTGTATTCAATCTGCACTCAGTCTGAATCCTCGCTCTCTAATGTAGATTGCAACACTAGTGCAAACAATACTTAATGTGTATGTGAGTTTGTGTGTGTGTGTGGTTTTGTTTGTATGTGTGAGAGAGTGTGTGTGTGTATTGGGGGGTCCATGATTCTGTTGCAGACAGATGGGATTGGTGTCTTGGCTCATTCTTGGCAAGGATACTGCTGTTTCAGGGAGAAGAGCAAGGAAGATAGTTGTGGGATGCGGGACAAAAGGATGTCAGTGTGTGTGTGTGTGTGTGTTGGGCCTGTGCATGGTGTATGTGTGCATGACTTTGAGGAGATAGACTTCTTTTGGTTTGGAGTAAAAAGAGTACACCATGCTAAAGGTGCAGGGATTTGTGTATGTGTGTATGTGTGTGTGTGTGTGTGTGTGTGTGTGTGTGTGTGCGTGTGTGTGTGTGAGACTGTGCTTGCCTGCTTACTGTATGTGTGTGTGCACGCCCAGTTGTTTCTCGGCCAGTGTGTGTACACGGTTGCATGAGAGTGTGTGGTTGTATAGATCCCCTCTTGGCAGTGGCTGTGTAAGCCGAGGAGGGTCTTACATGGGCTTTAATCCTGTGCTGAATGTCATCGTACAAGTGTGGCTTTTCCATGGGCCCAGATAAGAGAGAGAGAGCAAGAGAGGGAGTTCTGCTCCATATGTGTAAGTTGCTCGCATGTGTAAGTGCATACATGTATGGGAAAAAGAAACACGCCCTTGTAAAGTAGCCTGACCCATCGGGTTGCTGAAAAGGATTAAAGCTGTGACATCCAAAAAAGATGTGAGGGACAGACAGAGCAGCTACAGCACTAATCTGCTTGTCTGAGCAGATCTAGTGACAGGGAGAGAGGCCATGCTGGCATCCAATTCTTAGGTTTCACTGCAAAACACAACCTGGCTGAAAATACACCACTCAGCCCAACAAGCTGAGCTGTGTTGGACTAACTCTCATTCAGGCCAGGAGTTTGTATACTTTTTTTTTTTTTTTCAGTCTGGGGCCCAAATGAGAAGTTTATTCTGTAGCCCTAACACTCAGGAGCTTTAAAACATTTTACTAGCCATGTCATGTGGGTACCCTGTAGCAATAGGCCTGTGACCCATTTTGGGATTTGAAGCCTAGATTCAACAAACATTACGTAGGTTTGTGTAGGTCACTGATATCAAATGTCAGCGGCTCTTCTATTGAGGGGAATAAAAACGCACCATAACTTACAGTTACACTGCAAGACATCAATTAAGGACGAAGGTGTTGCTGTTTTGACAAATGGCAACACAGCACATCTCGCTTTTTACAAGCTTCCCAGACACGGACGACCTTTTGGAAGTGACGGGCTAGCGTGAGAAATAAACTGCAGCCTACTGTTATACGAGGCCTAATTAGTGGTCAGCCCTTAATGTTGAGTGGCAGTCCAAAGGTTGTTGATGTTATTGCAGTAGCTCAGCGATAGCCTGGACTAGGAAGCCTCTCCGCTGACTCTGCATGGGGATGACTTTCAGCGAGAGGAAACAGGTAAATTCCTGTTAGTTTTCCTCTTCAACTCTACAAGGGGAGTCCGATAGCAGCTCTGGCATTTCTAGAATAGGGAAAGAAAATAGTGAAATTCCTTCTGCTATTACTTATTAAAATACATTTAGTGTTATTTCTCCACCACAGTGTTTCCGTAAGTGTCAATCTTGATCATAAATGTTTGCTTTTTATTAGGCGATTTAAGAGTATGTACAGTATGTCTGCGTGTGTGTGTGCGCAGTGGTGCAGGAGTTGAAGGATCAGGAGTGCTGTATGTAGCAGGGTGTGACATCCATTAAGTGAGTGGTACAATATCAGTAGTGATCAAGAGTCACTTATTGTAATGTCAGCAGGTGTGAGACCTCACCTCTCCCAACCTCCCACCCTCTCTCTATCAGTGCCTCTGAGCAGCGGGCATGTCTATGATTGGCAGCCTCGGGGCGGGTCCATGAGTTAAAAACCCAGTTTGGGGAACAACACAGGACTTACCCAAGACCTGAGGCGTGGTATTTTTAGTGCTTTTTAGTGTGTGTGTGTGTGTGTGTGTGTGTGCATCCGTCTATGTGTGTTTGCAAGGGATAGAGAGGGAGAGGGGGGAGAGCACAGGAAGTCTGAGGAAAATAACAGGTTTCAAGTCAAAAGGCTGTGATTCCCTTTTCTCTGTCTCCAAATCCCTATACCTCCCTCCATCAGTGCCTCTTTGTAGATGTTCAGACTTTCTCTTTGGGATATAATCCGGCTTGAACGAGGGATCTGACCTCCAGAGCATCCCACTGAGAGTGTTCTCATGCACAATGATTTTGCTCTATAACACAAACACACACACACATGCACACACACACATGCACACGCACACACACAAAAATGCACGCAATGTTCACAAGTGCCTCCCCAGGTGCGAGGTTCTCCCGAGGGAAGGGCTTTTGTGTGCTGCCATCTCCATAAGCTCACAAAACACCCTTATAATCCTGCCAATCCCTCTCTTTCTCCCGTTTTCTCTTTCACAATCTTTCTTTTACACACACACACAGTAAGACTAACGTTACATATAAGACCCACCCCCCCCATCAAAAATGTTTTTCTTATTGTTCCTACAGTTAAATGTTTGAGATTCACTGTGTAAATGGTGGCTGTAGCTCAGCGGGTAGTGATCGGTAGGTCGCTGGTTCAAATCCCAGCTCTGGGCTGAGCTGAGCTGAATGTCGAAGTGTCCTTGAGCAAGATACTGAACCCCAAATTGTTCCTGATGTGCAGTTGGCACCCTGCATGGCAGCCATCTGTGAGGGCCCTGCGATGAGCTTGCGACTTGTCCAGGGTATACCCTGCCCTCGCCTGGAGACAGCTGAGATTGGCTCCAGCAACAACCCTCGCGACCCCATAAAAGGGATAAAGCGGTTACAGACGATGGATGGATGTGTAAAATAATGTATATTTAGAGTTATAGTATAAACTCTCTGTGCATCCATAGAAAATCTGACTTTTAAATCCAAATGAAATGGCTAGTCGGGTGGTATTACCTTCGGCATAGATACGCTTTTGATGTAAAAACAGGCAGCAGTAAATAGCGCGGATGGAGGCCAATATGATGAACGGAATACAGTACAGAGGTGGTTTACTTGCCAGCTTTGGCTCCTGGTAACCCAGAGCTGAGTCAGCATGAACCACTTACTAAGCTAACAGCAGCTAAATGCCGTGCACTAAGCAGAAGTTAGGAGGCCACGTATGGCACCATGGTGTTTCATTGAGAAGCTGCTGGTTGACAGTACGCTGGTAAGCAGTTACTTTAGCAAAAAGTAAAGCTAGTTTAACCCAAATCACGGCATAAAGTTATAGTGTATTTTTGCATTTATTGGACAAAATAATTAATATACGCCCCCTAGTGCAGGATGTGTCTTCAACATCTTAAATGTGTTTCCAGGAAGATAAAAAGTCCTTTTTACGCAACAGCTTTCTTTGCCACTGTTAGGCCTGGTGCTGGTGAGAGGTGAGATACACAGCACGAATCATGTGACAACAACAACTGAACAGCAATTCTGACTTCATGGAAACTTTAACAGGTGGACCTACTGACATGATTTGTGACATCACAAATAGTTTGGAAGCCAGTCATGTAGCGTGTGGTGCACAAATACTGATTATTGACTTTAGGAATAAAGTAGGAGATGACTGGGTCTCCTTCAGCCGACCACTAAAAAAAAATATCTGTGTGTATTATTTGGGAATGGCATTTGAAGCAATGGATATAACTGATAAAGAGTAAAGCAGAGAGAGGAAAAAAGGAGGCAGAGAGAGATGAAAAATAGCGACAGCTTGAGGTGTACTGATTTATGACTGTGGGCCGGCTGAGCCATTTCTGCTCAGAGAGCAAACCAGAGAGGAGTTTACAGACAGACTGAATCACACCTGGCATGTTCAGACAGTGAGGGGGAGGAAAAGGTGGCTCAGTAAAAGTATTTCAGCCGATAGACTTTGACAAACTTTGGATGTTTCAGTTCAAATCTAAAAAGCAATCCCGTGTCCACACCATGTAAAATTGCATGCACATGCATAGCCAATCAGGAAAAGCCCATTTTTAGGGTTAGCTTTACTTGCAGAGTGTCTGTGATTATGAACCTGAGCCAGTGAATTTGTGGCCACAAATGAGAAAGCACTACAGCGCAGTCATTTAAATTACACACTAGAGAAAGAAAAGTAGGTGCTTATTGTCTTCTGGCAGATGTGTTTGTACACTTGAACTTAAAACCCCAACAACAACGACTGGGAAAAACACTTAATGATTACATTACAGCAACGTGCTTTGATAAATCTGGTGAGGTCAGAGCACTCAGCGATGTACTGTACAAAAGGACAAAGAGGCACTGAGACCATATGTTGAACTGGGGATGCTAACTAGACTGTGTAAAATACAGATTCTACAAAGGTATTGGGACACGCTTCATCCAAAATTCAAAATGCCCTAAAGCACCTTGCAAAACCCAAACTGGAACTAAACTGTTAATAAAATGAAATCCTTAAATACTATTAAACTAAAAGAACAACTGAAATAACCTTGGGGCAGTGGACAGTGATAATGTCTGGGCACATGGCCAAGTGTGGCTGCAAGAGGATGCTGACTCACGCCACCATCAGCGGCCACAGGATGAATCCCATTTTGGTCCCACTTGGCCAGGTTTGGATGAGAGAAGAAGCTTGCCAGTCTTGAATAAACAGGCCTCTGAACAAATCACATCATCTCCCAACCGAGCATTAGTTGGGCTGCCCTTCATCTCCTGGGTTGCCCATGCAGGATCGGATGGATTAATTTTGGTTAGATGAGCACACACATGCAGATTTTGCACTGCACGGATAAGCACTGATGAGAAGGGGATTTACCTGAGATCATAAGTATTAATCTCAGCTCCTGAACACTGGCAGCTCAGCACAAGCAATTGTGTGTGTGTGTGTGTGTGGCCGTGTCTCTGCGTGTGTAATGAGTGTGTTGTGGGTGGGGAAAGGGAGTTTACTCAGACAAACTGCCTTATGATCCACACATCAGGTGTCTAACTGTCCTCTCCAGCATCTAACTTCAAGAAAACCACAAAAAAACAACGTGAATAAACTTGTCTGCCTCACAACATTGCCAGCCCTTCCTTCCTTCCCTCCAGCACCCCCAGCCCACCCCACCCCACCCCACCCCCTCCTCCACCTCCTCCTCCTCCTCCGCCTCCTCCTCCTCCTCGTCTGTCTGCTGGGGCTGAAGAAGCGTCTCTGGGTCCTGTCTGTCTACAGCTTCAAGTACCGACAGTGACAAAACAACTTTGTCATCACTCTCCATTCACCAACTTAAATAATAATGTTCATTGTATTTATACACACCAATATGTCACTGTCAAATTAATTACACACGCAACTCGAGATGATTGAGACTGAGCTCACACCCAAAAGACTTAATGTGGCAGAATGTCAAATTCCTGTCCTTAGTAGCAGAATAACAGTAATATGTTTTTGCATTCAAGAACTGCAGCTTCCATTAGTCTCCGACCTGTGTGCTATCAGATCCTCATGGAAGGTGTCATTGTTTAATTGCTAGCGGCTAACCCAAAGACCAACAGCACTGTGGCCCCTCACAAGAAAACAACCCTCTGGATAATAATTCAGCTGCTGTTTCAAGATGGACCAAAATAGATACAACACGCAGCGTGCTCAGATGTCATTGCTCAGGTGTTGCTGAGTTATTGACTTCTCTCCACTCATGTTCACCTGGGTGGAACAACCTTTGACCTCATGGGCTGATGATGCTGACAGCTGGCTGAGGGATGGCCTCGGTCAGACGCCTCCGCTGACCTCCACGCTGCGGTTCACTGGTCACCAAAGACATGCTGCACAGCACGGCTACACACGTGTGTGAGGAGGTACCCTCATACCCAAACATTAGCCGCATCCACACAAGGGTACGTGTGTACACACAGTCACACACACAGAGGGATCAATTGTCTGCTAGACTGCAGCCTTGGCATATATAATTAGAATAAAGACCAAACAACTGTCTTGTATTCATCCCCGAAATACATGTACCGATAAACGAATTAAGTTGCGTTGATTAAATGATTACAATATCTCTTCAGGCACCTCGTAAAATATGTGTGCCATCAGTTATTAAAGCGCGGGGTAATAGTTGTTTACACTGAAGATTCATCCTGGCACACAGTGAGCAAAAAGTGGCAGGGCAGGCTGAACCATTCTAGATGCCGCTGGCAGACTTTTCGTTCAAAGTCAACCTTGAATTAAAACTTACCAATTATAATCTAGAAGACTTGATTTATATTGTGGGTTTTTTGTTTACTGGTGAAAGGCATGCGACACTAAAAAAACAGACACAGCTGAGCTGCAGACTGCTATTATCAAAATGGTGAAACGTGATGTAACTTCCCACAGTTACAGTATCGATCTGTGAGAATGTGCAACTCAACGCTTTGTTAGGTCACTGAAAACCTTTAGGAAAACTCTATTAGAGTATTTGAGTTTGTATACTGGGGAAATTTATGATACAATGATAACACAATGATAGAAAAGAGAGATAAAAACTGCTGCTGACAATGCTTGATTAAAAATAGCATCATCCATGAGGATTCTTTGAAGGGCACGTCATGATTTCCTACCTCGTTCATCTTGTTTTCTGTAACTTAGCAACTGACCACAGAGTATAATATCTGCTTCCTGTTTACACCTATGTCTGGTGTGTGAATGCCCACGGGATATGGATATAAAGTCCAGGTTCAGAGATTACTTCTGAAACAGTGCTAAAACACTTCAAGCTGGGGGCCGTTTTCATTTTAAAACCCTGTTCCCAAAAATACCCGTGTTTGTGTGGACTCGGCCTTAATAGTCTCCCCAGATAAGGGCAAAGAGATTTGTCTGCCAGTCACAGGTGCTGCTGGACTCTGCCACAGCTGAGGCAGAACAGAGTTGGTTAGATTAGATGGTGGAAGCTAATAATCGATAATCTGTCAATTAATAACAACATCAACATTGCTTCAGTACCAAGGAGAGTGCATGCCACAGGTCTGGCTTTATAAGTAAACAAGATTTTACTCTGTGGCATCCTCACTGTCCACAAAGCAGAGACATGACCAGCTCTGTATGTTCAACTTGTTCAACTCCAGGATAATGACCAATTTGGTTATCTCAGAATTATAACAAATACAAGTTAAAGTCCGGTTTAAAGTTCATCGTTCTCTGTTTTGTGCTGTTAACCGATTAATGGCGCTGAAAAAATTACAAGAACACGTGACAAGACAAAAAAAGTCTCTCTGCCTTAATGTGTCTGTTCACCAGATTTTTGTCCCCTTTCCATTTTTGCAGTAGCTTAGCCCCTGTAGACTGTCACACAGTGGAGCCAGATAAAAACGCTTCCAGTGCTAATTCATTAAAGGACACAGATGGAAGTCACATTTATTCTGCAGCTTGTATAAAACTCCTTTATTGATATCAAACTAAATCAACCGTAAAACGTAGAATGGCACTTTAGAGCGCATACATCCACTAAGGCCAAAACAATAATACAGCAGATTTTTTTCATCAAATCCACATGTTATTCCCAGAGAAATTAAAGAAAATGTCTACGTTAGAAAGTAAGAATGTATCTGTCCCTTATTTGGACTACTTTAGGCCAATAACCCATCATTCATCCAGGTTTCGTGGAAATCCATTGAGTAGTTTTTGTGTAGTCCTGCTGACTGACCAACCAACTGACAAGGGTAAAAACATAACTTTCTTAGCAGAGGTATTTAAGCATTTCTGAAAGATCTTTTCCTTGTGTTTTCCTTAAAAAAAAAAAAAAAAAAAAAAATGACCACTAAAACAGCAAAACAAAACAAAGGTCAGGGGTCCCTGGAGTTCACATGGGCAATTTGTAACAACAAAGAAAAATATGTCAACTGGTTTATCTGAAGATTTGATTTAATTTTACAGTTTGTTTAAGAAAGTGATGAAAAATGTGGTAAAAGCACCCAAATTCCGACTTTCATAAAAGTTCAACCTTATAGAAAAATGAGTCATTCATGAGTCAGCTCAGTTTTGAGGCTAGTTTTGGTCGGGAGGAGCACTTATAGAACCAAACAATCAGGCAGTTGAGAGACAAGCACAAACATTTCTGTGACACTTGAACTAAATTGCATTTTAGAATAATAAATGGAATAGAGTATCTGCTGTCCAATTTCAGTTTCCCACTGAATCCAAACTCCTTCTAGGACTTACTTAATTTACGCCACACACACACAAGCGTGAGATACTTACTGGCATACACAATGTAGACATACAAACACTGCATTCAGTGCAAACACAGCATGGGCAAATGAAAGCCATCTTCTTGACTTGTTTTAACCTGAACAAGGCCTCCCTCCTTCCTGCATGCACACACATGCACACACACACACACACACACACACACACACACACACACACAAACATATTTCTGTCCCCACTTGGAAAGCCTCTCAGCTTCTTTTCGCTTCATTCAGTACAAATAACTTCACGGTGGGATAAAAGCATAATGTTTCCAGAAAACCTCTTCCCCCCACTTTGCTTCACTCTTTTGGCCCCATGCTCTCCTTCACTTTTTCCTCCAACCCCCTTTCTCTTGTGCTCTCTGTCCAAAAGGACATTCTTATTTCATTAGAGCGGGGGGGGGCTGGGAGGCCAAGAGGGTAAACAAAACCTCTGTAATCAACAGCAGGACATACACAACCACGATGAGCCAATCAGAGCCTGGTGTCCTTTAAGACGGAACCATAGCTAACTAACACAAATCCACACCTGGACGCTAAGAAGTTGAACTCGCCAACTCAAACTCAACACTAAAGTGTGCGTGGAATGCAACATGTAGCCTAGCACTGGGAGTCAAGGTTGTCCACAAGAAGCACCAATCAAAGCTAGCCTGCTCACACACACAAGCGCACACACACAGATCCCCTGCTATTTGTCTATCGGTGCTGTCATCTCTGTTTGCTCATATTAGGGAGGGCTCACTCAGGGACAGGATATGGGGATTAGGTCTGGCCTTATTGCGCTGTAGCTACACACCGCTAAATGGCTCCCATCTGTTCTCACATAGACGATGGCTAATACACGTTAGCTGCGCTCGCATTGTGCACTGCCAGAATAACAGCAGTGGATAGATGAGTAGCACTGATATCGCTAGCCACAACACCACTCTGTGCTAAAGGCTAATGTGCCGGGCTTATTCTATTAGATCGGGATAAGAAGCACTAATACACACATACATACACACACACACACACGCCTTTGTGCTATCTGATTGGAGATACCAAAGCAGTAGGCTAGTCACGGGTCTAACGCTAGAAATATACGTTAGAGCAGGGCAAGCTGAGATCTGGGGAGAGGTGGAAAGAACGGGAGCGATGGAAAAAGATGGAGAGATGGAAAGAGAGGGAGAAAGGGGGCAGTGTGGTCTGTTTCATTACGGTGAATCCTGACACTGCTGCATTCTCGGCACACATGGACTGGATTATAGGCTATGTGGGCTGCTCCAGCACTGTATAGCTCGGCGACGCTCTCTCGTACACACACAAAGACACGCGCCTGCAAACGCACACACACAAACATCAGAGCGAAACACACTAAAGCTTTGCGCTGCAGGAAGACAAAACCATTTGCTCACACACAAGCTATAGGACGCTTAATCCCAAAGGCAGCAGGAGGGCAAAGTGCACAACTACTAAGACACTGAGGTTAGTGATAGAATCTGCTTGTGATGGTCCACCTGTGGATTACTGCGGGGAAAGAAGGAGATGCACTGGAAACTATGAGTATACCATGCTGCCTGGTTTTCTCTCTGGCTCCCACATAAATACATTAGTGCCCTTCCGCTTTCCCTTTCTTTTCCCAACTCTTTTTGTCTCTCGCATGTACATTTGTAAATCTTTTCCTGTGTCTCCTTTCGTCTTACACACACACACACGCACGCGTGTATTACCTCCAAGCAAACCATAACCCTCCCTGCACAGACCTCCTTCCGCACGTCTGTGTTCAAAGGCATCCTGAGTCTATGGGGGGCTTCGATATAAAACCCCCCAAACAGGAATTATCCTTTATGACTCCGCATTCTTCATTTTATGCTTTTTCAGCTCGCAGCTGAAAAAAAAAAAAAAAAAAAGTTCATGACTGTTCTGTGTTGTATTGAAATTAACTACCCCACACACTGGCACAAAACAGGGTGGGGTAGCGCGGTAAAACTTTACTACGACTGAAAAAAGTGGGGCGCGGAGAGACAGACATATCCATCTCTGGCTTTTCTCACTGTGTCGTTTTTATCACCTATGAGCCCTGGTACGCTTGCTTTAGGCTGTGGGGTGTGTATAGGTCTAATACCACGGAGTTACCTATACAGCCATGGAGTGCACACACACACACAGCACAACCCTGCATACACTTCACAGAATGGCAGCCATAAACCTCTGAATAAACTGAGGCTCTTTAGTCGAGTGAAATTCATAAGCAATTGGAAAAGGAGCCGGGTTCTATTACACTCTCTTCTGTCATAGTTGGGTAATGCTGTGGTTATTGTGGTGCCATCAGTGTTCCTGGCTAATGGTTACTCGAGCCCACTGAAGAAGCCTATTGTGTGGGAGATCATTAAAGTATCTAGAACAGATATACAGTACTACAACCTGGCAAGGAGTACAGCTGTACCAAATGTCTTTTTTGTACATTTAATGCTTCTATTAAGGTTTTAGAATCAAGCTTCAAATGTTCGTTGTCACATTTCATGACATCATCGCCCTATAAGGAAATTGATATGAATCTACAATTTGAATAAAGCGATTCCTCAGATTTAATGAGTTTATATTTTAATGTTTTTGCTTTAAGGACTATAACTAAATACATACTTGCGCATAAACATGTACATACATTTACTTACTTACATTCATATACTTGTTTTTGAAAGGCTAAATCTAACTTGATTGAGGCAGAATATTTTGTGGAAACGGGAAATGTTTACTTTTTTTGACAAGTTTTTGAGTGTTACATGAGTCACAAACATTCCTAAGCGGGCATCCATCCATCCATCCATCATCTGTACACATTATATGTACGCCGCTTAATCCTCTGCAGGGTCGCAGTCCTAAGCGGGCATTTGTATTAAATACAAATACTAATTATATTAGACAAGCCGAACCATGAGCTGAAACTGTGCAGAAATACCCGGTTTAAATCAGAATGAATAGACATGAAATGCTGTGCAAGCCGAATGTTGACTGAGAATTCTAACGTCAGCCGTATGAATGAAGCCTTCCAGCTTTAAAAGATTAATCTCTGCCCAAGCAAATAGCATATCAACTCTAAAATAAGTAGAAAAAACGCTGACTCACTGTGAACCAACAGATACAGGGTCACACTGGTGATGGTCATCATGCCCATATCCCCTCTTCATCATCCTGTGAGAAAAACACAGGAAAAGAAAAAAATCATCATCATCATTATCCAATCATAAACCATCACTTTACACATTGCTATAAACTGCATGTATGTGGCAGAAAATGGCTCCCTTGTAAAACACACTTGCCCAGTGGTTACGTCGACACAAGTAAAGTCTCACTGACTAATCTTATGGTCCTCCTAACCCCCTGTGGATTTTAATCAAAACAATCCTGTTTGTGTTCCTCATTCAGAAAAGCTGCGTATGATATCATAAAATGCTTTCCCCAGTATGACTGTTAGGGAACCAATAACTAAACACACAAGGGGTTTCCTTGGGGCTGAAACTGTGCAGACAGGAGCCCTGCTAACAGGAAGGCTAATTCACTCAGACACTAACATTACAATGGTTAGGTTACGTGCTGGTAGATCGCTGCAGCCAATACCTTGCCTGCACAATGCTAAAGTCTATGCTAATGCTACACAAGTGCAGAAAAACACAGGGGCCTTGGCTATACTCCACAGTGGCTTTGGTTGCACTGAGTGGTTGTGACAGGCTCGGTAAACTCAGTAGGCTACATCTAAGCAGCTAAGCTATAGATATAATGGCCTTTCAATGGAACATGCTCAATGCTAAATGCTAACATGCAGTGAACGGCTGTGACAGGCCCTGTAAACAGAGCCAGACCTATAACCACTCATTCTGCCAGGTTAAACACACACACACACGTGCACGGACAAAAACACATACAGACGGAGACACACGCGCACAAACAGGCCAAATACCATGTGCTACTTCTCATAAACGTGAAGCAGGCAGCATGTTAAGGCTCAGAAAAAAAAGCACAACAACCCAGAAGAAAAGGTTGTATAATTCTCTCTGATAAACACTTTATGGCTGTTTTCTATTTCCTTCCGAGGCTGCTGCCAAGTATCTGGCAGTGGTGCTGGCATGGCTAAATGAGAACAATGTGAACACAACTTCCCCGTCAGACTGCACACACTCCATGCTGAGACTCAGACCTGGGGTGCATCTCAAGAGGCGAAATCGACTTCCTGTGCTTGTCTCCTCTGATTAGATTTCACCTGTCCTCGGACCATCGCAGATTAAGTAGAGGACTGGGAGTCTAGTTAGAGTATTGGGATGGACCCACTAACTGTAGCTTTGACTGACATGTGGTTTGGCTGCTCGGGAAAACCTTGAAGTGTGCTCTTATTTTTTGTGTGTCCACAACTCCAATGCATGCGTTCAGTGCTTACAGGTCTTAAACAGCCAGATGGATGTATGCAGTGCATGTGTGTTCGAGCAAATGCAAATGCAAATGAAAATTAAAAAAAAAAAAATGCATGTGTGGTCACTGTTATGTTTTTCATGGCACTAGCTGTATCTTGGAAAGGCTTTGTGGTCTCCGGGGTGAGCGTGCAGACCCTCTTCATCATCATTATCATTATCATCATCAATCATCTTTCGAGTGGCATTCCTGGATCCGGCAATGCATTGAACCACTGGCCCGGCCGCACTTGGATATTACATTTGAAAGGAAAAGGACGGAGGGAGAGAAAGGACTGAAGGAAAGAATGATAGAGGGACAGAGAGGATGTGGGTGGAAAGAAGGAAGCAGAGCGATGTTCAAAGAACAGACAGCAGAGGTTTGATACGAATAAAATATGTGGCGAAGGCTTTGTGAAAAATGGAGAAGAGAGAAAACAAAGTGTTCGAGAAAATCAAGTAAACAAGAAGAGTCATTTATCATGTTTGAAAGACGGAGATTAAAGGAGATGTGTTTGGGAGGGGAGAACAATCTCACCTCAGCGACATCTGGTCTGTGTGATCTGACGCCCCATGCACACACACGCAGACATGCACACACACTTCGAAGTCCTAAGTCTGACCTCTACAGAACTTCCCCAATAGGTCAAAGATCAGATATGAGGAAAAGCCACAAGGTGATAAGCTGACCTCTGTCAGCACCATCTGTGGTTTTAGAGGCGCATGTGCTTGACACAAGAGGGACGGCGATGGAGACACAACTAAATCTGAATAACCTGCAAATTTGTTGAAAATGTCTTTCATTTGATCTAGTTTGAATCCATATTTCCATGCCTTATCACGTCTTTATTTGACGGAAAAGCTTGAGTGACAGGAAACAGGATGAGAAAGAGGGGGGTGGCATGCAGCTAAGGGCCACAGGTCGGATTCAGACCCTGAGCCTCTGCAGCGTAGGCTTTCTACCAACTGAGCTACTGGGGGCGCCTCTTTTAAAACATATTTGACTTTCACTGTCCTCCAAATGTTCAATGCAAAGCGTGAGCCAGCACGGTTACCTTTTATAGACATAAAAATCCAACTTTCACAGAAGCATAATCTGGCCAATCTGCTCAGATTTATGAGATATTTTGTTATTCCCCACATTCTTAACAAGATTTCCCAGCAACCTTAATAAGACTTTCTTTGCAAGTCCAACCTGAAAAGCTGAAATATCACTTGCAGAGGGCTACTGTTTCATATGTCAAAGCCTATAAACACCGTCGTAGTAAAACAGAGCTGGATAGCCATATTGAAGGAAAGATATTTATAAGTGAAAAATAGAGGAGAGTTATGTGTGATACTAAACACGGCCCCCCTGCAGCTCAGAGTTAAATATGAAGCCTATTGTGGCTGCAAGAATCCTACAGTACAACAGAACAACGCAGAGACTTGATAGCTTTATAATATTATTTCAGCAAGTCGGATGAAAAACATAACATAACCTAATAACTACACAGCTAGAATACAAAAATGGTCGTCGTGGGATTACAGAGGTTAAGCTGCGTTCCATGTAATTTGTTTCCCCACTCTAGACTTCCATGCACTGGAGCATGTGCTGCAAAAATGGTCAGCATTAGATGTGGATTCATTCTATAGCTGAATGTTCACATAAATTCACCCTAGTGTAATATATAACTCAAGTGTGTCTGAGTCTGAGGTGAGTGCACATGGATGTCAATCAACACCAGACCCTCACATTCTTTTCAAAAACAAAACTAGAGTCTTTCCACAGGCGTAAAAAAGGGCTAACATAACATTAAAACCAGCTTTCCAGTCCTCTTTCATATTGCCGAGGTATGTGTGGGGCGATGCGTGCATGCCATTATGAGCTTCTGTGTATTTGCGTGTGTTGGGGAGGTATTAAGGACAAGGGGGATCCCCAGCGCATGTTTCACTCCAATTAAGACAGCACTTTGAGAAACATTTATAAAGTCTAGAATCATGTAATAGTGCCTATCAAATAGAACAGATGTGGAGATCGAGGGTGAGGTGGAAATCCCCAGGTATTCGCCTTAAACCCCCAAACACACAATTGCACACACACACATGCACTTCATCTTCATAGTTTGGAATCTCCCTGATCGCTACCTCTTGACAACAATGGAGCTGTGATGAGTTTATATTGCATTCACATAACTCAAAGCTTTTATCAGCTGATGGAACGACTGTGAAATCGCCTCTGTCTTTCTTTGAAGGAGCGATTTCATCTGGGTACACAGTATCAACAAAGACTTAGGTGTGCATCGACATGCGCGCACATACAGCATAGGCATGTGCAAGGCTAAAAGTATGCGCACTTGGATGCATGCACGCTCGCACGGATACGCAAACACTTTGTACAGATAACAACAACAGTTTGTTCTTCTTCAGCTGTCTTCAGACAGACACATTAAGTTTGTCCTCCAGGCAGTCTGGATATGATACTCAAACAGAGAAGAAGGAGCTCGGGTGATAGGTGAGTGATATATAAACTAATCTCACACATAAATCCCATCGATCAAAAACACTCATTTGGCAGTTTTCCCCTTCAGGCTCCTTATCTAACTGATATGAATAACACTGACTTGGCAGCAAGTAATGGGGCTGAGGCAGAAGAAGGAGACAGAGGAGAAGTGAGAGGGGAAATTTTATGCTGCCAAGTCCGACCACAACTGAGTGGTAGCCGAGACGAATATGATATCGACTTTAAAAGCATGAAAATGAGAGCCCACAACATGTCAACTTCTGTAAACAAGCCCACGCTTTAGACTGGCTGGTGTGGTTGAGTGTGTGTCCATAAACACATCATACTGACCGGGTCCATAGGGGGTCGGTGGTTGGCGTGAGGCGGCCCTCTCGGCAGGCTTCGGTGATGCACGTTCGCCGAATGCAGGTGGTGCGAATGGTGAGGATGATGCTGGGGGTGGATGTGTTCTTCTTCGTAGTTATCCGCTATAAGCTTCATTCTGCTCTGAGTCTGCCAACAAGGAGGGATAAACAAGTAAATTTATAATGCATAATTATAACAAGCATACACTGGGCCATTTATTTTTTTCTCAACACTGCTTATTTGTTTGTTAAATATGATCCTGGGGTCTGATTATGCTGAGAGGTTCTTGGAAGGGGGAAGAGCATGTTGAAAGCCATCAAAGATCATAAAGACAGTGCCGCTAACAACACTTGACAGGTCATAAATTGAGTGAGTCGGAGTGCCTGATGAAAATATTGTGAGTCTGTCAAATGTCAGTCAAATTGAAGATTATCATTTAATTGGATTATACGAATCCCGGTAAGAACAGTTAGTGAGTGTTCCATTCAGCCACAGGCGTTCTGGCCCGGGTGAAGCAACCTCATTCTAGATGTCATTGATTAAAATTACACTCAAGTATGCATGCCTGTAAATGGGTAAGTAAGACTTTGTGTCCTTTGTTTGTGTGTGCGCATCTGTGTGTATTGGTGTGAGTGTTTGTGGAAGAGGCTGTCAAGCCGCCAACATCATTGCTTTGGAGAGAGATAACAGCCGATCCTGACTAACGTTAACAATCAGCCTAAATCCAGTGAGACCAGCTGTCTGGGAGATAGACAGAGACAGAGTGGGTGCAGATACATTGACAGGCTCAGCTTCATTCCCTTAACTGCAGATACTCCCCCCGAGGGGGGACATGACTGCAGAGCGGGAGGTGGGTTTGTGTATGGGATGAAGATGATTCTGAAGAAAGATATGCACACATCCCTCATCCAAACTGTTGCGGCTTTCCTGCTTTAAATGAGACACAGCCGTGAGGAAAAGTACAAAAAAGCCTGAGTCAGCTGTGACGATAGGAGGAAGATGGTGTTACAGTAGTCAGCAGCCTGGGGACATCGCTGCTGAGATAAGGAGCTGCGGCCTAATGACTGAGGAAACGAGCCAGTCAGGATCACAGTAGAGGATGTGGCTGGTATTAAAGAGGTTAGCAATTAGCTTAAATTGGAGAAGAGCTGCTTAGATAAGGTGAGAACACCGACACAGTGGCGAGAGGGAAAGAGATAAAGAGTGAGGTATGAAGGAGGGCGCAGACAGACACCAGACCAGTGGTTAGAATAGTTAAAGGCTAGGTTGAGGTGTCGGCCCTCCTTGACCTCAGGTGTTCACACTAGCAGGTGTGATGAGGTGGAGCTAGCCTCAACGAAACAGCTACGGAGCCAACACCTGTTATTGAGGCTGGGACAATTACTATCATATACCATGTGGCTGATGAATCTACTGTACAGCTACGCAGTGCATGCTGCAGCTGCTTCCATACGAACTCTAACAATGCTGTTTAATTCTCATGGAGAAATATTTTCAAAACTAATTTGTGGCCAAAAAGGTCCAAAAGGCTAATGTGTGTTTAGTCCTTGCTGCTAATCCTATAAGTACTGTATTACTTGTTCCCGTTCATCTAATTACAACCATCTTTGGTAGGACGAGGAGCCAAATGTCCTAGAATGTGTTTGCATGTGTGTGTGCACGCATGTGTGTGTGCACATAGTTAATATTAAATGACCTGACACACACAAATGAATGAAGTGATGAATTGCTTCTGGGAGAGTCTGACTGTGTGGTCAGGGGCAGCCCACATGTGGCTAAACAGACACACACACATCTCTTCTTGCAGGCACATTTCTGTGTGCATGTGAAAGAAGGTGTGCATATATAAAATGTCTGTGTGGTGGAATGTGTTTTAATTAGTGTTAATTACGGGCTCTGTAGAGTAAACAGCCCAGTAATGGCCTCCAGGCCTGCTTGTAGATCAGGCAGCCTTGGAATGGACACAGGTGGCACTGCTGGTGGAGGAGACGAGAGAGGAGAGTTCTTCATTGACATCTCTAACCATAACAGATTTGGCCTATACTTCATGTGTGTGCAGTGAGCGGTCTCTGCATGTGTATCAAAGTGCAGCTGCTGGTGTAAACATGGCAGCAATGATCCCGCTGCTGTGCTCACAGCTGCATCCCAAACCTCAATCCAAGCGCTCTGTAAATCACAAGCCTGTCCTGATTAGAACAGAGCTGTGTTAACACATATGGACGCAGAGGGCCGACAAGAAGGGCCTTAAACAAACAGGCAGCTTGGGGGGGGAGGCTGCGCAATTTTCACAACACGTATACATGCTCTTTTGATCAGCTTTGTTTGTGTGTGTGTGTGCAACATTGCCACACTGACCCAGATAGTTTTACGAAAGCAGTTCCTTAATAGCACACCTCTGAGAACGCAATATTCCTCTTTCAGCATGGAGGGGATGGAGACAGACCCCGAAAATGGCACACCTCTGAGGATGCCAAATTCATCTTTTCCCAGCTTCAAAGCACCGGCAATGTTTCGTCATCCATCACAAGGATGAGACCACTCGGTTCCCACATGGGGAGACATTTGTTCTGACTCTCTTCTAGAGGAGTCTAAACAATATATTTGTCATGTGGCTGTATCTTTGTGTGTTTGTCTGTGGAAGAAGGCCTCAAAGGGAAGCACACTGTCTGAGAAAGGAAAGTTTGTCTAAGGCTGCCGGCTGTATGCACACACACACACACACACACACACACACACACACACACACACACACACACACACACACACACAAGATCTCCCAAAAGAGGGACGAGGGGAGGTCAGACAGGGCAGCGCTATCTGTAAATCTATCTGCTGTCTACAGATCGGCTTTCTCCTATGAGACACTGAGCTCCATAATTCTTCGGCATTTCCTGGTCCGTTTCCTTCCGCCATTGGCTGGTGAGGACCTGGGGAGGGCAACCTATGCTGATATGTGTGTCAATGGGTCAGAAGACAGAGAGGCGGTATGTGTGATGTCGAACAACATGGTCTCCACGGAGTTCATTCTGGGAAATGGAAGGAACCCAAGTAGTGCAAAAATACTCCCTATATGAACTACTTGCTTTACAGCCTCCATAATCCATTAACAGATGAGCCAGATCAGCATTTAGGAGGCTGGTGCTAGGTGGCCATAGTACTGCCTGGTACGATGTGACATTTCGCAGTAAAAGTAGTCTTTTTTTTTTCTTTTTTTTTAAGTTTGCATAAGAAAGACGAGCCAAAGAAAGTTTGAGTAAATGCTGCCCATTCCTCTCCTCTCCCATCCCTTTCCTTCTCCTCTTTTTTCTCTCTGCTCCAGCCCCGGAGGCCAAATCGTTGCAATTAAAGCTCATCACATCATCAGGTGGACTGTAACTGCTGGTTACCCAATGGGAAAACATGATGCATCCAAGTGCAGTAAACAGATAATAGGCTTTCCTTGAAATTCCTGTAATAGAATTGCACCCCTTAGGGACTGTTTACCGTTTACAAGGCACGAACAAACATAGGTCCGTACTTAAAATGCACACCCGGCCATTGCATCTGTTGACTTGTAAATGCACCATGTTTCCCAGAAGCCCCTGTGACTCAAGAGACCGTATATGTGGACTCCCCGCTGCTGGTTCATTACTGTTAGCATTCACGTTAGCTCAGTCACTGATGTGGTCTGACCAGACCTTAATGACCTGCATACCTTCATCAGCCTCGGGTTATATTGAGAGCCAGGGAATCATGGGAAGGAGGCGTGTGCCCATAGGTATGCGCGTGAGTGTGTTCCTGGAGATGTATGACCAGAAGATGCATGACAGAAAAAAGTCCGCCGGTGACTCAGTGATGATACCTTCCTACGGTACGTCTGCGCCCTTGAGTGCTTCTAATAGCTCTGATTGCAACAGGACCGTTAAGAGAAAAGCTTGGCTCCTGTGTTTATGTGCCTGGATTTGGAATCGCAGCTCCTGCTTGATTAGCTTGGCTTATGATGACTGAAAGCAGCAAGTGTGGTTTGAGGCTGGGAAGTCTACTCTGTTAACTACCAGGAATTATTAACCTCTATCTGTTCCTGGTTTTAAAGTTCAAAGGTCTGCCCATGAGGCTGTCTGCAGCAGGTTTGAATTTGGAATCGTGCTTTGATTCACAGAGCCAGAGTCAGTCCTAAACGGTGGCCAGGCTCAATTTGATTAATCTGCAGGGCAGTCAACCTCTCAGACTGAGGAGAGCTGTAAATTTAATTCATCTTTTATATGCATGTTTAAATAGTGGTGTGGTTGCTTGTGGTGGTTGTACCTGCTGTTTGAGCTGGTGCATGAGCCTGTCTTTTTCCCTCTTCAGAGCCATAACTTCCTCTTGGGCTTTCTTCCTTTTGGAGGAGGATAACTCCAGCAGGGCGATGTTAGCATCCTTTTCACTGATGGCTGCCAGCAAAGCCTGCTGCCTGAGGAGACATGGAGAGAAGGGTGCAAAAGGTAAGAAGAATGTTGTCATAAAGTGAGAAAATATTTTGAACAAAGTCTTCATATTTATGTATAAATAAAAAAAAGCTGAGAAGTAAAAGAAAAGTTTTAAAGTCAGAAACCAGACAGGTGGACACAGGTACAACACCCACAGCCTTTGTATGTATGCAGATGTTTCGGCAAACTCAGTCATTCCAGAGCTCCTTAAACTCAGACAGAGATTCCACAGAAAAGAAGCAGACGTCTTTTGAAGTGGTCTGCTAATCGCTGTCTTAGTGGTACCTCAGTGTGACTCACGGCTGTGTGATCATGTAATGGGGCCTAATAGAGCAGGCTGAGGAGGATATGACATCTTTCCTCTGTCACCGCTGGTTACCGCAGTTTGTGTCTTTGTGTCTGAGTGTGTGTAGGGACGGGGGTGGCAACAAATGACTGTCTACAGGTGCAGGGGAAAAATACCACGCAGCGTCATCATGCAGACAACCAGACGTACATAAGTGGACCCACAGGAGGAGAATGCCTTGCGTAACCCCCTCCAGAGAAGTCAGACCGGATCGGTGATTAATAGCCTCGTCATCAAGCAGGATGTCGTAAATCCAGTGTTGTGACAAACATTCTATCCGCCTACTCTTGTAAACACACTCAGAGGCACAAACATATTTCAACGGATAGCCAGGCGCACACACACACACACACACACACACACACACACACACACACACACACACACACCTCCTCCACTATGGCCATTGACCCGAGGTACACCGTAAAACACGTATTTAAGTGCATCTGAGTGACCGCTGCAGGAGTCTAAAGCTGTCTAACAAGTTTGTAGGCACCGGAGGTATGTTAAGTTGGATAAATATAACACGGCTGCACTCCAGACTCCGAAATCGCATTTGAAATTAGAATGGTATTAAACCAGTATGAGGTGGGTTTCTGTGAGGTGAGGGGTAAAGGAAGAGGAGGGAGGACTCAATAAAAAAATGGACCTGCATTGGAGTGTTTTTATTCCATGATTTAAGTCCCTGCAGAAATAACTCAGTTGCGAAAATAAACACGCTGAACTCAGAATAAAATCCTGCTGGCCCACGACTCAGCATTCACTGTTTTTAGTACAATTATCTGCATGCCGCATCTGGATTCTGGATTCTCCCATTCAAAGGCCATTAATAGACCCCTGTGTGTTTGCGCGTGTTCAAAACGTGTGCTTGCATGTTGGGCGTGTATTTGTGCGTGCACGCATGTGGGTTCTGACATGGATCGGAGCAGAGCTAATCACACCATTAATCACAGAGCAGGACCGACGTGACACTTTTCGTCTCCCCACACCTCCACTGTTATTCCTTTTAATGCGCGCTGTAATGGGAACACACATGCACACGCGCAGACCTACAGTGGACCTTTACCAGAGCGAGTGCTTTCAAGTGTTGTGACCTGGCCCGTCACAATGTAGAATGTGGAAAACTACCCAAAAATTGCCATCAAGAAAACCTACCGATCAAACGTCAGTGGAACCGATTTTGAAATCTCTCTTCGCTCGGTTCAGATTTACATCCACTGCCAAAAACCCCCCCAATGATGAATTTTGCATGGGCACAACAGCAGTCCCAGTTCCATTGCTTTATCTTTAGCTGTGTTAAATAGAGTGAAGAGGTGACGCACAGAGTCATATATGGGCAAGGAATGCAGCCCAATGTGTCACTGTTCATAAACAGTGTGTCAGATTAACAGCCCTAACCTACTCAAAGGATGGCCATCTTTACACCACACTGCCAGACATGGAAACTCCCATATATAAGAGACTGACCGTCTCAGAGTCACACTTTTCCTTATGTCCTTTAGCACTGACTGCATGCAACAGCTTGAGCATTTTTGTAAACATAGGTCAGCATGTCACAGTAACTGCATGCAAAAAAAATCGCTCATTTAGCCGGAAAAACACAGTCACCAATACGTAAGCAATCTAACTGGGTGATGCATTTAGTGCAGGGGCGGCTTGGTGGGAGAAAGGGGTGCGGTGGTTGTCTGACGTCTATCAGATCTGTGAACTCATCTGAAAAGAACAAACAGAGATCAGTCTCTTTCTGACCAGCACTGAGTCACTTAATCAAGCATTGTTACACTTCCATTCATCAAGTTGCCTCAGCTGAATGAAAATGGAAAACATTGAAACTAATGAAAGATAAAAATGATGTGATACTTTTCAGATTCCAGTTCTGCCAGGGCCGGGGAGTTACTCTGCTTAAGTAGATTTTCCAGGTATCTGTACTTTACTTGAGTATCTATCTTTCTGACAGCTTTTTATTTTTACTACCTACATTTCAACACAAATATCTGTACTTTCTACTCCTTACATTTTCAAAACTGGCTCACGGCATTGTCGATTTCTCTTCTCTTTTGTTTTACATCTTTGCACACGTCCTTCCCAACATCAGAGGACTGATTTCAACCCACCTGTGCATATCACACATGGCAGATGCAGCAGCAAGACGAAACAACATAAAAGCCGTAACCAGATGGAAACAGACAGAGAGGGAGACTTGAGAGGGAGGAAAGGCGTGTTCGTGTCTCGTATCTGCAGCGTCTCTGCAGCCTTCTGCCTGTATTTTCCTATTTCCTCAGTTTGTTGCTGTACCCAGGAAACTTGACCAACCCAAAATGCCTGTATTTGACATCCTGGGAAAGAGAGTCAACTATCTCTCCTACTTTTTCTACCTTTCAGTTTAATAGCCTTTGGTTTATATTAATATAACATCAGATTCAGTTAGCTTTGCACAAAAATGGCCAGTAGAAATGTCCTTCAGAAGGATACTAGCTACTTTTATACTTTGAGTACATTTCAGAGCCTGTACTTTCTCATTTTTACTTTTTTTTACTGGACATCCACTTGACTAAAGAATGTGTGTATTATGAGTGTTGCAATGAAAGACTCCCAGTTTGCCTCACAAAAAAACCCCAAGGAGTCTCTGTATGTTAACACTTTCATTCTTGACATTCTCTGTGAAACTGCAGCAATTGCAGACATTTACCAAGAAGCTCAACTCAAAGGCATGTAGTATAATGTTGTCTCTTTGTGACCAGATCATGCGCTGCTGCACATGGTCGTCACGTCCGTCTTGCCTACATTTCCTAACACAGTAACCGACTTCGCTGAACTGAAAATTACTGATCGACCCCGAAACGTTCTGAGCGAAACGTTAATTAAACCTCTAAATCGCAGTGGCTGCCATGCTTCACCGCAAGCTTAATCACTTCCAGGTTGTAAAAGAAACACAACAGATTAGAGCGCTGTCTCCCTGTGGGTGCTCTCTGACTGGTGCTGCAGGATTCTGCTGAGTGATGTCTTCCTGAAACAATAAAAAAGGGGACATTATTATGATTAGCCACCCTGTAAACTTTGTCTCCCACATCCTCAATCAGTGAATGTGTGTGAACGGTGTGTGTATGTGTGCTGATTAGTATTACTAACAGCCTTTGAACCTGAATCACACTGGAGTATTTAATCACATCTAATTTGAGTGGCCGCTTGGCCTTAGTTGTAGAACACACTTGTAACATACATGAATCTAGCAGACAGGCTTCATTTATCAGACACACACACACACACACACACACACACACACACACACAGCCCAGACACACACACACACACACACACAGACAAATGCTTGTACTGTATCTGCTGGCTGATCTTGAGTGGGTGAACCCTCTCTCTTTCCTCCCCTCTCATCTCACTCCCTGCTTAACTTCGACTTGGCGCGTTCTGGACAAACAAAGGATTATCTTAATTTCCCTTCTGATTGAAAGTGCGACAATGAAACGGTTCTTCATGACAACCTTGTGATCAGTCTTCGTAAAAGTCGGACCGCGTGCGCTGTGAAGTCATGAGGCCAATAAATCCCACTGCAGGATCTCCAGAGTCAAAAAACTCATCTATTCTAGTTTTTTTTTTTTTTTTCATTCCATAACAGTATTTTGGCTGACAGAGTAAACACGAAGCTCACATAAACTGCTGTGCATTTATATATATTTCCCACATACCTATGATAAAGTAGGATAGGGAGAATGAAAGGCTGCAGAAAAGCAGAGGCCGGTCTGACATCTTATTTATAAGGGGTGAAATTCTCAGCTGAACTACAACATGTGATTCCAATTGAACCTTCATGGTCCCTGGGACATATTGAGACATTTGGATCAGCAGAGGTGGGAGATGGATGGCTAAAGTACATGACCATGCGACGAGAGGTGAAAGGGAAAGGGAGGCGGGGGGTCAGCCGAGACGATATGGAACAAAAAAAAAGGAATGCAGAGTGGAAGAAGAGAAGGGTAAGGAGACGTGAGACGGAAGGAGATGATTCAGGACGAAGGGATGAAAAACGAGGAGAAAAGACTTTGATGAAGACATCTTTGAGGTGGGGCCGCCGTCGAACGGACTGTGATGCCTGACTGAACTGGATGGGCACATAGATTTTTGGGGCGATGAGGGGTTAAGATGGGGTCGAGAGCGAGCATAAACACAGATGCGCACATGGGCAAAAAAAAGAAATTCAAAGAAAGAGAACGTTAGGGGAGGGTGACTGCGGATGGGGAAGGAGGGGAGAAAGTGCAGCAGAGCCAATGGGTCAAGAGCAGAAACAATTTTTGGGAAAAAAAATGGAAAGAGATGGCAAGAGATGAAGGCACTAGAAGAGAGGAGAGCATGTGTTTGACGAGAGTGACTGCCACCTGTGCTGCATGAGAGGGAAGAGAAGAGTGAAGAAAGGGGGAGAAGGAAGAGAAGAAAGCAGCAAAGGTAAAGATTTAAGAGTCCCAGACTACCCTAAATCAGCTCAACGCACTCCATGTTGTTATTCCTAGGCGTCACGGTTGAGGGATGTGTGTTTATAATTTGTGTTATGACTTACTTGAAATTATGAGTGTGGAGAGTCAGTGGGACAGAAACAGATGCGTCCATGTGATGCCCGAGGGAACCATCAATACTGTCTGCCCCTAAGTGCTATGTGTGCATGTGTGCGTGCATTCGCCTGTCTGTGAACACATTTGGGCTTTCATGTCCGTGTGTGCATGTGTGATGTATTTTGTTAGCAAGAACATGGGGAGCCCACTAATATCTGTTCCCAGAACATCCATTATGAGGTCTTCTAGTTTGTGATCATGCCTTTCCACCACTTAACTGTCCGGGTCTGCAGAAACATTCCATGGGCAGTTTATGGCCGGCCCTTGATTGTGAGTGTGTGAAGGTGCGGCACAAGGCTGGGGGCCCCTGGCTAGGCGGTACTAGAGGCCTGCGGTGAGAGCAAGCAGAGGACATGAGAATGGGGCATGGTTGAGTGACACAATTATTTATGGCCTTGGAACACTGTGTTATTTACAACTGAGGAGGTAGGGAAAATGTCTATTTCCAACATAAAACACGCGCACTGGATTCATCTGAAAAGCTCACTGCAAAGCCCAAAAAGATGCTAAATCTGTGTTTCAACTCTAAATGTGGGTTAAATGGATTTTTATGAGGTCCAAGTTTTGGCTACCTCCGGTAGGATTAGCTCCATGCTAACCTGAAGCCACATGCCAGATGCATCTATTACCCACTTCCTTCTGTGTGCTCGCCTGGATTAAAGCCTTTATTTATCTTAATCCATGAGATAGGATACGCACCACAAATAAAACTCACATGCCTGTCTTGTTTGAAAATTCACGTCAACTCCAATATCCCTCTTGAGCAGATATATTAGACAGCACATGCTAATACTAAGCTTCAAGCAAGAATGATAAACTTTACATGCTAACCTTGAGCTGTACTTCCCAAGAAAAAAAAAATCCATGACAGCAGATGGTTCTCCCAGAACTGGGCCAGGTTCTGTGTGTTTTCACTTCACTAATAAAATATACAACCCACTTACTCTGCTCACCCCCACTCCCACACTAGTGGTCTGACCGGTGGAAGAGGAGAGGGGAGGAGGGAGCGAGGGGGGCGGCGGTGGTCTAATTGAAAGAGTATGTATCAGTTTTACAGCAACAAGAGGGAAAATACGAGGGGACAAAAATCAACAAATCTGCCAAAACTAGCCAAATGTTTAGAGTGGTAGCAGGGACGAGGAGAGATGGCTGACTGCTCCCAGAGATGAGCAGGACCAGACGGCCACCGCTGCATTCCAGCCCAGCCCAGAGAGAGAGAGACCCAGACAGACAGACAGACAGACAGAGAGAGAGAGAGAGAGACCAGGTGGCTGTGAGAGGTTGTGTGTGTGTGTGTGTGTGTGAGACAAATAAGATGAAGAGAGCATTCTAACTCTCTCTCCAATTCTTATGAATGCCAAGACGATACCTAAAAAGACATAAATATTATTGTTTGCTTTCTTTCCAAGAGATGAGAGGAGTGATCAATGTCGTGTCTGTGCATCCTGTGAGGTGAAGAGAAGAGAAGAGAAGAGAAGAGAAGAGAAGAGAAGAGAAGAGAAGAGAAGAGAAGAGAAGAGAAGAGAAGAGGGAACAGATGGCTCGACCCCCTCTGAAGTTTGAAAACTATCCTCCAAACATCTCTAAACTTGACTAATTAGCTGAGTTATTAACTAGGAGTACATTTGGAAACTTCTTGGTAAACAACAGTCAGATGCATTGCCTTGTGCTGGCACAAAAACTAAACTCTGAAATCTCTGGTTGGATAAGCTGTTTGTCAGAATGTACAGTCGCTCCTGCACTTAACTGCCCCTATACATTTTACATGTACATATAAATGTTTTTCAATGTTTTCTGTTCATTTAAGGATAAACAAAACACACATTGTGATAATTAGTATGCTTCAGAGGGGTTGTCTGCATCCCTCTGCCTGACTCCAGCTCCACATTTAACGCAACACATGAAATTGACAATCTCTCAGATTGAGATAAAAATGTATCTTAATCTAAGAATGAAAGCATGTTGAATGTTGAACTACTCCTTTAAAAACCACAAGCTCTGCTTGTCTTTGACAGCACAACTACTGTGGTTACGCGTCCTCTCCATTGCATCACCTTCTAAGGATCAGCTCAGGGTCAGGAGGATTCCAGTTGTTGTAAAAACAGGGCAGATAAATAAACACGGTAGGTTGGTAGGTTGTCAGTGATGATTGTGATGTCATTGACGGATTCTTCCGATTCAGAAGACGTCGAGAGTCTCCATTTGTGGGTATGTTTGGTTCAGTGTGTGTGTGCGCATGTGTAAGTTTGGTCTTTTCACATCAATGTGGGAAAAACACAATCAACATCAGATAAGTCAAAAGCCTCTGCCAACCTCCAAAGCTGTCAAGCACAAGGCCCACCTACAAAGGCCCCTACCAATGAGGTGAGCTCTGACCCTAAACCTCTAGGGATCTACCAATCGCTGAGCAGCATTTTCCACTCTCTTGAAGGGGAGGTGTGTTTTTACACTTTTATCGTCTCTCAGCTGACTGACAGTGTCTCCCCAAGGCAACAGAAACAAGACAGGGGGCTGTACTGTACCACACACGTGTAGAGCTCCCCTGCATAGCAGCCAAACACAAGTACAGGCGTGTGTGCACACACACAGACACACACACACAGCAGCTGGGTTGTTTAAAGCTCCCTGTCATCTGAGAGAGAGGTGAGGGTCACAGAATAAGTAACACTGCTCCAGTCACACTACTGTAAGAACACACACACACACACACACACACACAAACACACACACACACACACACACACACAAGCAGAAAGGGAGAAACATACACACATATGCAGCCTGTTAAGAAAAAGCACCGTGGCCTCAGTATAAACACTGATGAGTTATGCTCCCCCCTACCCTCGTCTGTCTCTGATCCGACCAGAGGACTGTCCCACAACCAACCTCTCGCCATTTTTGACATCAAAAGATGAAACCATACAACATGCGGAAAAGGAAAACGTGTTTTTTGTTGAGGTCAGATGACGATTCTACAAATAAAAGTCGAGCCACCTGTCAGATGTACGCCGTCGTTATTAATTAGTTGTATAGTCTCTTAAATGTCAGAAAGTTCCTGAGGCACAATATGTCATCTTTATGTCTCTTCTTTTTGTGAGTCCATCTAAAAAGATTTTCTATCCACCTAAAAGGGAGGATTCCCATTTTCCTCTGACAGATTACTCTGTACTACGGTTCTACGTTGTAAGTTATATAAAAGTAGAAAATCTGACTGATATTATCATTTTACTACTTCCCCACTGACATGTAACTTAATCTGGAAGGTCATCAGGCTGCATTTCAAGTTAAAACAAGAAATCTGATCGCCCATTAGCTACTGTTAGCCAACAGGTAACGATAGCATTAAACCACATGCCATCTAATGTTGCCTTCTATCTCAAATAAATGTTCGTAATTTTGGATTAATTCACGCCTTTCCTTTTGCAACATGTCACATTATCAAATCATAATGTCAGCTCAGAGGTGGACGAATGCTAACGATAGCTGCGGTTCAACGGTAGCTAATGGAAAAGCAAATTTGTTGTTTTACCTTCATATATGGCTCGATGACCCGAGAGATTTTCACCATCCATTGTCTTTTCGGTTGGTGATCAATCAGGAGCCGGTGAAATAATAACAATTTGTCACATTCCCTATGTTTAAAGGACTTGCAAGCTGGAGCACGGCACTACACAATTTGAGCTTCCCATCCCTGAGGGTGATGTCAGAGGAAAATGGCCGTTGTGTGAATATGGTCTGTTACTGTTTTGCAAAAAAAAAAGAAAAAAAAAAAAGTAATCCTTATTTACATTGTGCTGTATGATAACTGCAAAACACCATGTGCATCTTACATTAGATACAAAGAAGAGCCTCATTTGTTCTCTTTTTCTTTCCCTCCTTTTCCTTACTGGTATGAGTGGAGCCTATACTCTAAACTGTCAGTAATGTAAACTGAAAATACCAGGAGGACACCTTCTGCATTGCGTCATTTGAAACAGAGGGCCTCTGCACGGTCTTGTGTGTTCCTGCGTGTTAAAATAACCCTCTGTCAAACAGTTCATCACAGGCTCTTGTACAGGAAGGCCACCACAATGTGCTGTCTTTCTCCCTCTCCATCCTCATGCCATAACTCCTCCTCGCCTCCCTCTCTTTCGCTAATCAAAGAGTGGAGCCCCTCGTCGGAGGAGAGAATGGCATCACCTCCGCCTTGGACTTGGACCTCTTCATCATTCGCTGTCTCTCCCCTCTCTATCATTCTCTATTTGGCTCTGTCGTGCCCTGTACTCACAGAGTGGGGCTAAATATTAAGTTCAAGGAGGTTATGCAAACACGTTGAAACAGCCATCCTTGGCCTAAGTATTACCCTGAACCCTTCAATTACCCGCCTTGCTTTCCTCTCTCCTCATTCCTCCTGCCTTTCCTGTCCTCCGTACGGGTTTCTCTCACTCCGGTCATCTAACTGCAGCCTGGAAATACAGCGCACACTCATGACGTGGGGCCAAAAAGCCTTAAAATATCAGGGGCAGAGAGTACAACGTAGCGGCGTACTATTACACATGCACGCACACACGAACGTGCACCCCGAAGACACACGTACACACAGACCGATGAAAGACGGGTCCAGAAAACAGTGGGAGCAAGTACCCCTGGTGTATTTTCTCTGTGTTCCAAATGTAGGGCCTGGCGGTGGACCACAGCTGAACCACAGCCGACATGCGGTGGAATGGGAGGCCACCACACTCACTTCCCTTAAAGGAGCCATGGAGGCGCACGCACACACACACACACACACACACACACACACACACACACACACACACACACACACACACACACACAGAGGCGGCCACAGTATAACACACCGACTCACACACAAGCTCAGACACACATATACATATACATGTTCAGCAATTTCCTGGATAGCACTGTCATGACGATGGGAGTCCATGTTTAAAAAGCGGTTTGAGGTGAAGGGACAGATCTGTATGGGCTGTTTCCCACAATGCTTTGCCAGACAATTACACAACCCAATTAATGTGGTTACTACAGCACAGCTAGGACTTTACCCTATGCAAGCCGAGTGCGCGTGTGTCCATGCGCGAGATAAGAAGTGTGTGTGCGCGCGCTCCTTTGGCCCGTATTACTCTCAGAATTATAGCTTTCCTTGGAGCTTGGACCGGTCGATTTCCCGTCAGCGTGTAAAGGACACACAAGGTCACACTAACATTCACCCCACACTCCATCAGCCAATCACAGTTATTTCCAATCACAGCCACATGAGCTCAGCTGTTATAAAAGCTGCATGACCGGAGAACTACAATACCCACAATGTGTTTCCAGCGGAGAGCTCCAAGTCCCTCACAGACTGGAACCTGAAGCTTAACCAAATGTTAGGAGAAACTGTGCTCTTTTTTTAAGGGAAAAAAAAAAAAGTTTTGTAATGTATTACAGTGGTAAAATGTGTCATTTTTCACAGCTACTGCAAAATGTATGCTTAAATAATGTGCAATAAATTGTATATATAGCTATATAAGAAGCTGGTGCTGCTGGTGCCCTCCGATAGTTGTTTGCTTCCTGGGTTGAAGAAGGTTTGAAGACTGTAAAAAGTTTTAATCGCACAATATGAAATTTCAGTATGCAATTCCTTCAGCATTTACAGAAAAATAAGTAATTTGTTGATGTTTTGAAGTACTGTGATCATGGGAGTTGTTATCTTCACTGGTAAACAACCACCAATGGCAGAAATCTTCACAGAAAAGGTTGTGATTTAAAGTTCACATTACATTCAATCACATCCAGCCACATCCTTTTCCTCGCTCTCTGATGTGTCATCTGATGTTCCTCGAGAAGTTTTATCAACATGCGACCACAAGAAACGTGCCGTTACTTTAAGGAAATTATGGACTTCTCTGGGTTTGAACATTGTCTGGAATATTTTGGATAATGTAAGTAACATCTCACCAAAATATCTCATAGGTGTAGCCAATTTTAGCCAATTTAATTTGAAAATGTTATGTACTACATTTGTTAATGAAAGAAAGAATATAATAATAGAAAAATACAAATTTCTCATACACTTTAGATTTTAAAAGTTGACTTCAGTTAAAAAAAAGTCAGGAACCCGATTCCTTCAGAATTAAAGATTAAAGAAGAATATCAAACTTAAGTTGTATGAGCTAAAAGTTTCCACAACTTGAAATATTTAGCCTAAGGAACTTTGAAATAATCAATTTCCTTGATTCTTTTAATTAAGACCACCTTATAGGATTTCACAGTGTACTAGTTCTGCACTAATTTGACTTGAGTAGGCAAACTGTATTTGAGTATCAAAAGAAGCACTTATTACTCAGCATTACTCCAATGTTAAATTAGTATTATTCTATAATAATAAATATGTTATTTCTGTATAATTGGACAATCTGTACTGATGTGTTAAAGGTCCAATATATATGAATTTGAGTTGAAATGCTAACATTACCAACAGAATAAGATAATAAAGTTTTGACATTATGACATTTATGTTTTATTTTGCAGGGATATCTACTGAAGATATCATGCTGACGTGCTAGCCCAAAACTGTCTTGTAAACACCAACCCTCGCCCGGTGTTCTGAGTTCACACTCCAGAATGGTTTAAAAACAGTTTGCAGTTACTCTGGTCTGGTATATGTCTTCAGCACGAATTTGACAGGTTGGCCTATTTTTACATATTGCACCTTTAATGTGTAGGCAGCACTTTTAAGTTGTAGCTAGTTGAGGTGGAGCTAATTTAGATTAATTTACATAGTGGTGGGTGGGTTCACGTCATGTCATTATCCGTAACCGCTTTCCATGGGGTCGCGGGATGTTGCTGCTGGAGCCAATCCCAGCCTTGTCTCAGGGCGAGGGCAGGGTACTCCCTGGACAAGTCGCCAGTTCATCACAGGGCCCTCACTGATGAGCAGTGTCTTGCTCAAGAACACTTCGACATGCAGCTCAGCCTTGCCCAGAGCCAGAGTTTGAACCAGCAACCTTCCGATCACTAGTGGACCTGCTCTACCCACTGAGTTAACATATCACAATGAATTACCAGGATCAAATGCTAATTGCAGATCTGGCATCTAAAGAAACTTGAAACTATATTGTAGTTTAGTCAAAAAGCATACTTCCCTCTGATAGGTAATGAGGTAAAATAATAAAGAAACTAAAATAATACACTGTCTTTGAGTAATTGTACTGCATGTAAAAAGCTACATGCATGTAGATTACCACATAGATTGAGCACACATACACATACACACACACACATACACACACACACACTAAAGCACATCTGCTAATAATTAGCGTCCCTTTGATTTCAACCTTGGTTAAGAGTTTTCTTTTAATGAAGGATGGTAAAATGTAAGTAAAACAGAAAAAGCTCAAAATGCTCTGCTTTGTGTTGAAGCAGCAGGAACCGCATGCTTTCTTTACAGTCGGCTACACAAACACACTCCGACCACATACTAACTTATATAGACTTCATTAGCCCGGCTTTAAGGCACTTTAAAGTGTGCAGGGGGAAAAATACATTCAAAGCAAAGCATAATGAAAGAAAGACAGAGATGCAGACAGACAGAAAGTCTCTCTCTCTCTCTCTCTCTCTCTCTATCTCTCTGTGTATCCCTCTCCGACCCACACACACACACACTCACACAAATGCACACACATACAGTGGGCCAGGTGAAGGTGCTGATTAGAGGAGCAGTTACCAGGTCTGGACAGGTCTGCTGTATATTTAAACAGATCAGTGAGGATCATGGGATCAAAGACTAACATGATTGCTACCTGGCCTTCTGATAAAAAACCTCACTATTATTGCCCTGTCAGTACACACAGGAATACACACATTTGGAGGTACAGTACACACACATATCTGAGCGTGCACACACACTCATATAAACTAACAGTCATTGCTCTCAGCATTAAGAGACAAACCGTAGGCACACAGGTACACACGCGAATACACACTCACATATACACACTCACACACACAGACAGACAGACATATACACCCACACCGCTCTATAATCTGGGTAATTTGTACGTTGAAGCTGGTGAAGACAGATAGTGCCTCTGGTACATTCAGCCTGTTGTGTCATTGCATTTGCTTGTTCGTCAGTCGGTGTGAATCCCCAATAGAGACATACCCTCACTTGCAAAGTATAGTGGTTGTGAGCAACTTTCGTGTGAAGAAGACTCGCGCCCTCGTCATAATGGCGCTTCTTGCCTGTAGAGGATTGAGCACGCGTGTGAGGTTTATGAATTTTTACGAGGGCTTGAAAATTGAAGCTGCAAGCGGGAAACACTCGAAGGTGTGCATGCAAGCATGAAACAGCAAAAAGAAAAAAGAAAAAAAAAGTGTGTGCTTTGTAATCACTGCATAAAAAAAAAAGTCCACTCGCCTTTTGACCTTTCGGCTCCCCGTTTCCTTTCACCTTTATTACGATTCGTCTGAAGTCGGCATGGAAGCGCATAAACGGATCCACAGACGGCACACACGCATGAACACAGGCGGTACTGAACTGTGAAAAGTGCTCAGCTGGGCCCTTCCACACACCTGTGCATGGATTCCAGCAATGCATCTGGTTTTTAATAAAGAGAGCAGTGGTAGTGTGCAGTCAGATGCTGCTGACAGACCCACTGATTTCCAGATAGATAACACACACATACACAGCCGAGCCAGCTCCCTTGGTAGATTACATCACAGTTATTTTAACAATGGCTTCCACTCAGTCCTGTTGCTGGCTATGGTTACATACAGGAGTGTGTGCATGTGTGTGAACGAGTTGTTTTATTTCATTCTGTGTTCACTTGAATGTGAGGACTTAAAGGGCTAGTCCATCATACAAGGACATTTTTGACAACAGAAAAACAACCAGACAAGTGTTTCAGCACTGTTTCAGAAATAATCTGTCCATTATAGCACACCTGAAAACACATATTGTAGGACCATGCATGTACACTGGGCATGCATGTGCCGTTGTAAACAGGAAGCAGATGGGACGACATGGATCGTTTGTCCTTTACTTTCTTTACTGACTTCTTCCTAACTTTTTCAGTTAAGGGGCACCTGGTCTCATTTTAAACACATCATGTAAATAACTATTAACAGGAATAAATGCGCAAATGCATATTTTTCTTCATTCAAATCCCAGCACACGCAATAAGAAATTGTGATAACCTCAATTATGTAAAAACTAAATCAATAACAACATTTCAGGTGCATTGGTGCAACTATTGAAATGGGAAATGTCGTACAGGTTTTTAGGCACCTGTGCAACACAAATAGCTGCACCCTAAATCCCTGTTGTATTATCAACTTCTGTTTGTCTCTCTCTAAATATAGATAACGGAGCATCCATTCCATCAATGAACAAACTCAAATAATCCATTACACTGCTGCATACATTGATGATACCCAATTAGGAAGTGATGTCCAAAAACCTCAGTTTCTGCAAGTGTAGACATAAACAGTGACCACTGGGTTTTTTTTTTTATATCTTCACCCTCGAAGGTGAAGGAGTTTTCCAAAAGGTCAGATTTGACCTAAAATGCTGTTTCCATGTGCACAAAAGTTGAAAATGCAAAGAAAAGCTTTGTTTTTAAGAACTAGTCATGCACGTTTGGACAGGGCCTCAGTTTTCTTAATCTTGCATTTAATATACATCAGGCACATTGAATGGGTTAGACCGAAATAAATTCAAGATGTTTATGTTTATATGTAAAAGAGGGACACGGCTTAATGCCTCTGCCTCTATATGTGTGTGTACATGCTGTGAGCAGGCAGTAATAGTGTTACCATGTGTTGCTCCGCGCCCCACTGACATTGGAGAGTTGCGGGTGAGAGTGGGCTTATTATCTTAACGAGTTCCTAATGTACCCTCACTTCAGCACTGTTTCTTAGACACACATGCAAACAAAACTACACACCAGTGGGGGCTGGTGACATCACTCCGCTCTTGAATGCCACTCAGTTACGTTGCACAACATAACATCTTTATCAGGTGTCCCGCGTGTGTGAATGGGAATGTTATTAACACTTATATAGTTAAGATTGGAAAACTGGCATAACTGCATTATTGATATGTGACATTATCCTGACAACTACAGGTCTGAGCTGCTGCGGAAGAGAGGTTGGTCAGCGACTCTGTTGCCTGGACTTTAAAGGTGCAATATAGAATTGTTTTAGTTGAAAACGTTCAAAATGAACTTAAATGTGAAAGAGAATATGACAAAATATAACAATTTTGATGTCAGAAGATGATATTTATGGAAGCTCTTTCTCCCAGCAGTCCAAAGCTCCTGTGCTAACGGGGCAAACACACACTCCTGGTAGTCTGATCAAACATGCCAACAGTGTATCGGTGCCTCTCAATGTACCTCTAACTTTATGTAGGAATTGTACAGTAAAATAACATGACTGATCACACGTGTTGAAAATTTTTCTTCTTGAGGGCCAAAACTGACACTTCTAATACCTATCGTGTGTTATTATTCTGATGCTAAATGGTACTTTATGGAAGCCCAGGGAGAGGGAACTTCATTTTTCTTCAGTGTGAATGATTAATAAGAGGTGAAAATGTATTTAGCCAAGATAATGTTTCTAAATTCCTTATTTGGACAAAATGTCACGCTGCATGCTGTTCTCAGATTATCAAAAATATGTATACATATATTCGGGATCCTTTATAGGCCTACTTAAAGTTCACAGAAATACATACATAACAAATATTTAAAACATAATACACAGTGATTAACGTAATTTTCTTTTCATTAACTTTTATGTTTTTGTGCTGGGAACATCTGGCAGGCCCAAATAACCCTTCCAGCGACTAAATTTGGCACGTGGACCCAACTTTGGACCTCCTGACCTAAACAGAATGTCTTCTCTTCTAAACACTGAATAAAGCCAAATCTGATTTTCTGTACAGACAGAGTCCTGGGCCTGCCCTCAGCCCCCCTGAGTTGTTTGGTCTCCTGCCACTGTTGGACACAGCGCAGGGAATTCAGGTGTGTTCTTGTGTTTCCTGGATTTTGAAGGAAAAACTTGGTGAGATAAAGAGAATTGCAGATTCAATAGAGAAACTCATTCTACAGCTACAGTGTGATGATATGGTGGGCATGAACCAACAGCTCTCATTACCAGAGACCACCTCAGAGCTGCAGAGGATCCAAAACTGACTCTGCTGGGAAGGGTGCCGACACATACAAACATTTTGACATGGAAAATGTGTGTGTCACAGAACAGCAAGTTTAAAAAAGAGGGGACGTGAACGCGGGGAACACGAGTTCGCGAGCAAGAAAGAGATGTTTATTACTCTTTTATCTGCAGTCATGCAGTCGCACATACCAGCAAGCTGCTTAGAAGTTTGGAGAAACACTGGCACGAAACACGCCGTGACTGACATGTCGAGATGTCTGCAGTGTGGCGTGCGTGCAGACACATGTGGGCGTGTGTTTCTGTGTGTATGTGCATGACTGCGTTTGGTGTTTATCCTGCGTGTGTACTGTTTTTGCCAATGCGTCTGTGTGCGCGGTGTTTATTGTACACTGAGCTCCAAAAGTGACATGTCAGGACACTGATGTCAGGAAACTGAGACAATCTGAGACAAACAACCCATGCCAGGAGGAAGATCCAAACAATATGCCGCAATTGCTTTATTACTCAGTGTTTGCCCTAGGTGTCATGTTACTGAAGTCTTCAATGCCATAAAAGCCTTCACCAATGGTTCAGCACTGTGTTTGTGTGTTAGCTCTGGCAGAGGCTCCCCTATGACTGGTTATATTGGACATGCTCAAACAAAGCCAAACACACAACAGGAGCCGCAAGCAATTAGGGCCTGCCATAGTGCATAACTCCTCTCTGAACATCCTCTGTTTCCTTCACGCCATCCACCAAACTCTTTCTCCTCTGCCACGCATTTGCCATGAGCCTCCGTCCACAAAAGCCCACGCACACACTTATCAGTCTCAGCAGCGCTTGCACGCTAACTCTGCGCTGGCATCCTGTGTGGCACCAGTGGCAATAACACTGTTTGCATGTGTGTCATCGTCGGGATTAAATCATGACCTTGGTGGGCAGAACAACGCTGACTGGCACGGGAATGCCTGTAACACTAGCAGGCAGCCTAATCTTCTGGATTATTACATATTAGGATGATTTAGCAGAGAGATGGGTGGGCCCTGTGTCTCCATTTCGTGCAGCCATTGGGATCCATTTGTTTTTATCCACATTGCAACTGCTTGCTGTCCACACTGTGCTATTGTTTAATGCAAATTAAAACATACGCTGTATACATTTCTCATTGTGGTTCTTCACTCGCTTCTGCACAGTAGATGATTAAGACATCCTGTCATGGCAGAGCAAGGCAAGTCGCAGTGAGTGATGGACATCCAGTTTGAATCAGATCCTCTGGAGCCTGAGCGGAGGGGTGATATCTCACTGCCTGTGGCTTGGACAGCAGACGCACTGAAGATCTGTTTCAAATCAGCGCAAGAAAAACGGGTAAACTCAATCTGGGTCAACCTCTTTCTCCCTCTGCCCCCCTCTCTCTCTTTGTCTTTCTCTCTCTCTCTCTCTCTGTCTCTCTCTCTCACTCACTCTGTATTTAGGTGTCTCTTTGGCCTTCTGTCACTAAACACCTCATAAGAGAGACGTCTCTTTCTGCTGAGAGTGAAGGAGGACAGGATGGAGAGATGGAGCAGTATTGCAGTTGTAGTGAGAGTGTTGGGTACAGTGTGTGTGTGTGTGTGTGTGTGTGTGGGGGGGTTATGTCTGGACCAGTTGTGTACTAATACAGCTAATGATTGCCATCTGGCCAGCGAACACATTTCTTTATTCTTGCTTTTTTTTCCATGTCACCAGGGCATTGTTCCAGCCCAGCCTGTGTGCCACTTTTTTTTTAAGGCAGACCATTACTTAAAGCTTAAGACCCAGTTGGAATGAATAAAATGCTGTGCTTGGATGACAGTAATAAAGCCAGAATCATCCGCATAAAGAGTGTTTATGAGCGCATAGCGGTGCATGGTGCAAGAACTATGAACAATGACACAACCATATATGCATGCAGCAATGTTTATGTGTTCAAGGACGAGTACGTGTATCCGCATTTTGACCAAAGAGCACACCGATTTGTGAGTATTTCAGGGGACTGCATACCTCTGTATGTTTGTCCTATGTGTGTAAACCTTTTGTAGTGGCTAGCATAGCTCTCTTGTTACACATACACATGTTCTTTATGGGCTGGCTAATGGAGCTGAGCTCTTCCTGCCCCTGTGATGTGGTTTACTGTTGTTTGATGTGCTCAGGAATCCTGCATAGGAGAGCACCCAAAGCCGATCTTATCACATAAAAGCCCTCGCAATGGAAGAGGACACTCAACTCTCTTTTTTTTAACTTAATAGAGATCTGTGTCCCTGTGAGGCTCTGTGTGTGTGTGTGTGTGTGTGTGTGTGTGTGTGTGAGCGCTTGTGCACGTTTTCACCATTTCTTTAATTCAATCGAGTGTGTAACCCAAGGCCAAACACACACATTTGATTTCAGTAAATGCTGAACCCAGAGACCTGTGGCTCAGAGATACCTCACTGCGTGTGCGACAGAAGGTGAGTAAGAGACAGTGGAAACACAGGGACTTTTGTTATATATATATATATATTTTTTATGTGACAGTTTCATGTATGTTTAAGAACAGGCTCATATCATGTCTTAGCTCTCCTAGCTAAGCATGGTTTAGATTATTAATTTCACTGGTTAGATTGTCAAAAACCACTATGGCACAAGTGAGTGGTAATTTGTTCACTGTAAATTTTTGGTTTTACAACAGATCAACAGATACAGAAAGACTTAAAGACTTTAATACTTACATTATTATTAAATGTAAGAACCACATGAACCTGAGAGTAGTGATGGGTATTTATGGGTAATATCCATAATATACTGCTTGCATTTAATTGTTATCGAGAAAACCTGAATGCGAGAGGTCAAAAATGAACACCCAAGTGAAAACGCAGGTAGGGGTTGGAGGTAGCCAACTGTACCTTTCTGAGCTGCGCAGCCTGTAGATGATTAGCCTAATGGAAGCTTTCTAGTTCCACACAGATTAATAGGAACGAATCTGGCATCTGCTTTCTCTTTGTGCCTAATGTACAGATGGTTAACTATCGAACAAGTTATACTATAATCTGAAGGTCACTTTGATATTTTTGTGTGTGTTATTAGAGATCAGATCAATAATCCGCGCAAAGCTTGCCAGCCGGGCTGAAGTTACAGGATAGATATTTATGACAAGTACAACTAGCAGGTTGTAAAGCAGCTATAACCAGGAAACGTATGAGTAAAGAGTCTCCAACAATCCTGTAGCTGACAGAAATAGTTTGGGTCATTTATATTATGGAACGACTGACTTTTTCTTTCAGACATGCTACTGAAAAATGTGAAAAATACTGGAAAAAAGTGGATATGTTATTTGAATCATCACTATGTACATATTTTGTTTGGAGGACTGTTTTATTTCCGTCTGGATGGTTTTACATGACTCAAAGTTATGAGTTATGACTCATAAGTACCTCTACAATTTTAAGGACAATCACAGACACTGTGATGTAGCCCTGCTTCCTGTCACATTTTTTTTTTTCTTTTTATGTCAAGCACCCTGTCTGTTGTCCCCCTCACTGTCTGGCAAAAAACAATACAAACAAAGTTTTAACAAAATAACTAACTGCTCAATGCTACGCAACTTCTACATTACATAGCTTTTGCTGCACATTCATTTCATGAATGGTGTGTGCCAGGAAAACTATATTTATATATTTCAATACGTGCTACATTTCAACCTTTTATGTGACTCCAAATAAAAAACAAAAAAACTTATGTGCCACTCTAGTTTGAAACGTCTTTAGCTGTTGCATCTTTCATTTTCATGCCAGGTTTAGGGCCCTGGTCGCCGGAATGAAGCGCTTGTGTGGTGTCAAAAAAATAAATAAATAAAAAAGCTGCGAATTATTAAAATGTCCTTCTGAGGAAAGGACATGTGAATAAATAAAAGTTCTTTCACGGTCACAGTTCCCTAATGCACCTGTTTATAGGACTTTCAAGGGCATTGTCTGCATATGAAGTAAGAGAGTGAGAGAGTGGAATGGATAACAGCACAAAAGCATGACCTGAGTTGATGATAATGAATAATAACAATATACTTTATGTATGTCCGAGAAATAGACAACACTCAAAGAGTAAGCTCTGGTAATTCTCGTACTGTTTTCATGGCGTCTGTGCCTTCCACTTCGACAGAATTGAAAAAGTGTGTTTACTGTCACAGATGGCATGGGCGACACAGCTTAAGAATAAACACAGACAGAAATGAAAGGAAACATACAGTCCTAGTTACAGTAATGTGTTCTCTCCAAAAGCCTCACACTTCTTAATAACGGGTATCGATACACATCATTGAGGTTTGGGTTACAGTAATGTCAGGATACACACATGCCGTTTTGTTCAGGCTCTGATTATTTTATGTTAAAATGACACGCTGAAGTGACACGACACGTTGCTCAGCTCTCTGATCTTGACTTAAATTACTCCAGACCTAAACACGCACACGCTCATATCAAGACACTCGTGAATGGCCACATTGTCAATCACGCACACTGTGTACATTCTGTGTTTCATCTACGGGGCTGAAAGTCGTGCCATTGTCTTTGCTCACACTCCCTCCAGCCGTTCTTGTCTCTGCAGGCTCCCTGTGTTGTTTACTTAGTGGTGACCAGTCCTGTCTCTGCGCAGTCTGTCCTCCCACATGAAGGCCTTTTCTGTCTTAATGATGCTAGCTTTAAAGATGAAGGACTAGGCAGATTAAACTGTGGTTGCCATCTTGAAGAGATGTGACGCTCGCTCCAAATAAACTTTGGCTTTTCAGTTTGTGCGTTTTTCTTTTCTCTTTCCGTCTCTGTTCAGTGGGTTTTGGCTCGGCTTTTTCTTGGACATCAACTCTGATATTGTAAAAGTGAGACACAAGTTTTATTGCCGAGTTGTGAAAGTTAACAGTGTCTGTGATGCCTGTGAATGGTAATTTCTCTCCGCAAACAAATAAGACAAATGTAGTTTTCGTTTTAATGAGATCTCAAATCCTAGTGGTAACATCAACTCCAGTGACCCCTAATTTCTCTCCTGATTTTATTTTTATTTTCTTCTTATTCTCTTTCCAGCATTCTCCTTTCATTTCCTCTACTCCCTCCCTTCTTTTCATTTCTTCTTCTCTCTGCTCCGTTCCAGTATTAAACTGTGGATACCCACCGGCCCCGAGAGAGCAGTCATGTTTCCAATATGTCTCCATTTAGCAGAGACCAAATGAAGGAGAGCGGGGCCAAAACAAGAGCAGGAAAAATCATCACACAGCCACTGGCACAATCTGCTTATCTTTCACTGCTAATAGCTCTCATGCTCTTCACATCATTGCTCCTTCGTGCACGCGTGCATGCATGTACGACACACACACACACACACACTCACAGACAAATACATGTATGCACATGCTGTCGTTAGCACACAAACAAATTCAGTGCGCACCAGTGAGGATATAAACGCTCATCCAAACTTGCTTGGGCTGTTTCCTGCCACTGCCGAGAAGTACATAATGATAATTACAGTTTGGGTCTACATCCCTGAATTAACCAGATCAGACACACACACACACACACGCACACACACACACACACAATCCAGAAGTGCCAGGGGCTGCTTTGGTGTGTGCTGACTGGTGTGCAGTGTTGAAGCAGCCCGGTGCTGGGAAGCAGTCCGTTCTACTATTGTTCTCTATTAAAACCTCCTGGGAACCATTTCAACAAGATGGAGAGAGCTGCGGGGCCAATAAACTTCAAGTCAAGCCAACAAAGAGTCAGAAGGACTGAACTCTCACTGAGGTCTTTATGTAACAATATGTTACTCTGATTGAGGAAAACTAGGTGAGAATGTGTGGAAGCAAAATGGCAGCGGTAAAGACGGAGCTCCCGACGTTCAGCCAGTAAAGTTCTTTTTTGCATCTAAAATGTGAAAAACAAAGACGGAGGCACATTTTTACCCAGATACAGGCAGACAGACGAGAAGCCACAGAGGAGAAAAAAATCGGAGCCCGAGTTCAGGTGTGTGCGCCAACCGCAGAGGCTTGGAGGTGTTTACAGTGTGTGAATATATGCCAGTAAGCCTCATTGACTCACTTGTGTGGGTACACCAGCATTTCATGTGCCCATAATGGTAAACCATGAGGGCATTTCACAAAGCCACTGTTTTAATGGCTGTTTTACGGCGCAGCAACATATTACACACAGCTGCATTTAAAATAACTCATCCCTCTTTCTTTCTAAAATCTCTCAATGTTGCACACTCTCTACGGGCTTTCAGTTAACCCTTTATGCTGCATCTCTGCTGCTGATGAGGTTCAACAACAACACAGGGCGGGGCAACAAAAATGCAAGTTTGTGTTACTTGTGTTACTTACTACGTAAGAAGAACACATGATTTATGGTTTAGTACATAGGAGAAGAGAAGAAGCTGCTTTGCAGCTTGGTGGAAAGGCATGGATACTGGGGTATCCTTTGGGCATTGTGCAGATACTTCACCTCAAGGATATCACTGATGTCTGGTAGATGGGTACGAATGATATTTCAGATGATTTTAAGCACTTGCTACAGAGCCTTCCTGTCCTGGCTTGTGCATAAACCACGCCTGTTTGTGACGTTTTCCATCAGAATACTTTCCTTACATTTCTTTTTCTTTCCTTAATATAAAAAGGCATTCCTGTTCTCTTTTTTCTAAGGAATGCATATATGCACATCTCTATATGTGTGTGTTTCTGTCTATATATCTATCTATTTACATTTAAATTTGCTTAAGAGGCATATATGTCTCCATCTGCATTGACATCCACCCCCCTTCCTTCCTTCCTTCTCCTCATTCCTTTGGTGACCCCTGAGGGCAGGACCGTCGTTCAGGAGGCCGTCACTGGTCACCTCTGTGTCCAAAACTGCCTCTTTTACGGCTGCAGGGCCCACCTAATCTATTGCCCACTCAGGCATACACTTGAATGCTACAGCACACACACACACACACACACACACACACACACACACACACACACACACACACAAACACATCCACACAGACTTCCAATCAATTAGTCTTGAGATTTATACAACCGGGTAAACTTGGGGGTGTTGGTCTGCCTAAGGCCAATCAGATTGGGCTTTCCCGAGACTTCTACATCAGCCAAATGACGCTAATTAGCTGTGTGTGTGCGTGTGCACGTGTATGTGTGTTTGCGACTGACACTTATTAGCATGGCTAGTGCACCTACTTCCTCGGGACCATTTCCTGTGATAGTAATTATTAGGTATGTGTGATAAATTCCAGGCCTTTCTTTCACCCGTCCAGAGATACGATAGAACAAGAGACAAACAGAAAAAACAAAAGAGAGCAATGGGGAGCACTTAATGCTCAGAGGAAGTTAAGGAGGACAGTGTTAAAAGAGTGATGAAGTAAAAAGTAAGAAGAGACGGTGTAAGAATGATTTTGCTCTGGTGGGACAAACTGTGACTCTGGAAGGTGAAAGCAGTTTTTCACATCTTTCCATTCCCTCCTTGTCATGGCCTCTCCTCCTTTTCTAGTTGTCAATCCCTGCATTCTTTTTTGTTTTCGTATGTCACATTCACCCCATCTATACCACGTCAATCTTCAGTTTAGGAGTTCTTTCTGTATGTGGAAAGACCCTTCCACATCTGTCTATTGCTGTCTTTTACTCCTTTTATCCTCTTCATTCTCTGAACGTCAAGGCGTCCTTCAGGTCAACATCAACTTCACAAGACAGCTCTAGCCTTCAAGTCATACAAGTCATATATTAACTTAAGAGACAATGCCACTTTAACCTGCAACTCCATATCCTCTCTACTATGACAGCAAAAAGAGACACACACACAGAGCAGAGAGATAAACAAAGAGCTAAGACAAAGCCTGCCCTTTGGCTTATTTAGCAGAAAAAACAGCAGTGCAGCATCATTCTGCAAGGTTGTGCATGTCTATTCAACACTTCAGCATGTTTCTACAGTGAAATAATCAGAAAACATCTGTTTTATTCCTCCAATTTTATTTATGATAACCCTGCTCCCTCTCCTAATTCAGTGTCTAGCTCGTCTCAACACTGCTCGTCTCTCAGCTGAGTTGAGCAAGGGAGGAGGAGGAGCTAACTTCAAATAATTTCTTTACCAAATAACAACAGACAATTTCTACACATTATTCCTTTAAGTCAGGGTTTACATACAGTACAGGACATTAAACTTCAGCTCACATTTACTGGGTGGGCCTTTGCTTGCCAAAAATACTATGTGGATATAAGCACCAATAAAATATTAATACATAGCGATAAAAAAAATAACCATAATTGTTGCTAGAACAGCCAAACCCTGAGAGAAATGAGCTCACAATATGATGGTTTGCATGAGTGCAGTCCAAGAGAATTACATGGTCTGAGAAAAATGGGTCAAAAGTAACATTTAGGGCACTTAGCCTCCAGTTGCATAAGCCGAATGGCACAAAGAACGTCGACTTCAAACACGTATCTGCGGACTGTTCTCCACCCTTGGAGTTTACTGTATGGGACCCAGGTAGTTAAGTCTGTCATTACCTTACTGTACTGGACAAAGCCTTGGAAGCAGGGATTTCCATGTGATGAAGCCCTCCATTGACAAAACCTCAAAGAAGGAGGAGGAGGAGGAGGAGGAGGACTAGGGTGGAGCATGCCTTGGCCCTGGCATAATAACACGCCTACAGGCCCGACAGTCGACACGGACGAAGGTAAACACGCGTGTCAGAGGGCACGGGAGCACAGACAGACATGATGAATGGCCCGAAGTTCCCACGAGGCAACGCGCATACAAACTGGGCTCGCGGAGAGAGGAAGGTGATGTGTGGTCAGCCCCCTCCTCTCCATTGCAATACAGAGAATCCCATTCACACACCGCACCGACCCCTCCATGTCTCATCATTACTTATCACAACAATGGCACTGTAACACCATACGAGCGTGCACGTGGCCGTGTGAATGTGTCCATACGTCTGCTCCCTGCATGCCTTTCTGTGCGCTCGCACAAGATTTTGCAGCTTTTTCTTCCAGCGTATGTGAAAGGTCATTTCGAAACCATATGAGTAAATGAGTTAATGCCGCTCGATTGAAGACACGAGATTGTAAAATATGCTTTTGTCGGTGTGCACGTGCTTCGATGCGGGTGTGTAAATGCGAGTATATCTGCACACGAGTTTGCCAAGGCGTGTGTGTGTCCAGGCCCCTCGGAGAGATCAGCGAGCGGGGACATGACCTTGCCAGTACAGCTGGTCTCTCTGTGTGTTTAGTCGGAGTAACCATAGCGATGGTGCTCTGCAGACAGGATGTCTACGTTGGGGATTTGAAAGTCATAACGTCGCTACTGCTCTAAGCTTCATTATGCCATGGATTACTGTAACTAGCCAACAAACGGATACATAAAGACGCGTCATCGGCAGAAGTGGATTTCAAGGTTACAGGTGAGAGGTTACTGTCGTCATTTCCAATACGTAGAAAAGTTTATTGGGCTTTGTGAAAGGGAGTTGAATTAATGACACGTTGAATATGAGTGAGAATTAGATAAAGCTGATTTTGCTTCTGCAGAATGGCACAAAAGGTGTGTTTCCATCCAAATAGTTCAAATGCACAAAATTCTGGTAAATGACAATGTAAAAATGTTAAAAACATGTTGCTGTTACTGTGAATGACTGTACAAATATTCAAGGGAATGACATGAGTATTTAATTGATAAAGATCCGGAGATCAAGTGACACTGTTTTAGCAATTAATTTCTTCTATGTGGCATTTTTCTCCAGCATGTTGGGGTGTTTTGTTAAAGTAAAGAAAAGATAGGAGATGAAGCAAATGAGGCTCTGAAATGTGTAAAATTAACAGGGATTTAGGATTATTTATTTGCAAAAATTTAATATAATAATCATAATTGTGTTTTCATTACTGTATAATCACCTGAAACTAAGAACCATGTGTAACTGCACATACGAAGAGTCTTTAATGTCTACAGGACCTTCTCCATGAAGTTGGCCAGTTTCTACAGTAGCCCAGAATGGACAAACCAAGGCCTTTCGACTTATTTTCCAGAGAGGGCGAGGCGAAGGGTGTTCAGCTGGTTACAGTCTGCTTGATGCCAAACAATCCCACACACTGGACCTCTAATGCTTTAGCTCCTTTGTGAAAATCCAAATGTGAATCAACAGGTGGATGTCCTTTATTGCTGGATGTGCTGCAGGTGTTTGCTGATTCACCAGGTGTCGAGACTTTCGCTCTTCTTTTTCCTCTCTCCAGCTCTCCTCTGCTAACCAGACTGTGCTCCCTCCCACCCCTCACAGCTCTACTGCATCTTTTTCCTCTTCTTTCTTCCGCCACTTCCTCCCTCACATCAGTCACCCTCTCCATCAATCACTCCCTCACTCCATCATCCCCATTTTTTTCCATCTTTTACTATTTCCTCCCTTGCCCCTCCGCCACAACTTTTCTCTTTTCCTCCATCTACTGTCCTGCAGAGTCGATCTGCTAATGTTTGCATGTTTTTCCCCTCCATCTCTCAAATTGTCAACTCTCCCCTTCTCTACCTCTAAAAAAAAAAAAAAAATCCACTCTGTCAACTCTGCATCTCTTTACGCGCCTGCCCCCAAAGCGGCCGCTACCTTTTTCTTTGCTCTATCATCATTTTCCATCACTAAAATGTAAACAGAGATAATATCAGCTACATTCCCAGTGTCTACAGGAGGATCGGGTTCAGTAAGCCACTGCAGTGTTGTGGCATGTAGTATTATCCCATTCAGACTGTGGAAACATCTCAATGACTTGCTATCCAAAATGTCCAAACACATAATTTCTCTATTGTGCACCTACACCCCATGACCCTGGACTCATTTAAAGACTAGCTCCTCCTGAGGCCATCTGTGTCTGTGTGTTTAAGTGTGCGCGTGCGTGTGTGTGTGTGTGAATCCTGTACAGTATGGTGGAAACTAAATCTGGTGTGGGGTGACAGAGCAGACCCGTACCGCTCCTTATACATCAAGCATTTAGCTCTATATCTGAAAAGGGCAAATATGAATATGCTCTCTCTCTCTCTCTCTCTCTCTCACACACACACACACACGCACACACACACACACACACACAACACAAGCAAGGAAACCCAGCATGCAATGAGAGGATATTGAAAATGATTTTTCCCCTCTTGTCTCTTTCATTAACAGTGTTGAAAAGCCAAGAGTCTGTTCTCTCTCTCTCTCTCTTCTCCCCCCCCACCCCTCTGGCCTACACACACACACACACACACACACACACACACACACAAAAACACACACAGAGAGCTCTCCAGTTCACTGGGGAACGTGCCTCACATGGTTTGCTTCAGCTGGTCTTCTTGACAAATGCCACATTACAGCAGAGAGAAGGAGAAACTTGGCATGCAATCAAACTTCTCTCATGATTTCTAAGATTTGAAATACTTCAGTTTGCGTAGCCCCTCCATTCCATCCTCCCCTCCCCTCTCATTCTCTCTTTCTGTCTTGTTTTTTTTCTCCTTCGCTTTCACTCTCAACTCCCTCCTTCCCTCTCGTTACCTCTCTTTCCCTGCCTTATCTTTCCTGTTTAGTTTTCCCTGTGCTAACTTGGACCAGAGCTGTGCTGTGGGAATATGGCCCCCTTTTTGTAAAGCAGAAAGCCAAAGTTTCTGTAAGTGTGTGCGTGTCTGCAGACGTGAGTGATTATATGTGAGTTTCGCTGAGGTTGTGTGTACATTCTGTGTGCGAATCTTTGTGGCTTGTTTCAGATGGAAGTCAGTCTCACGAAGCTTCGCCCCCCCACCCCATCCCCTCGCAATTCAACAGTCCTTTAATCCTCATCATCAGTGACCCCAAACCCCTGCCTCCAACCCCTTCGTACACACAGACGCACACAGAATCCGATGCACAGGGGACCACACACACACTCGTGCCCCCCGTGCCCTCTCCATTAGCTCTTACCAGTGTAGACTTGCATTGCGTCAAAGAACACAAAAGGAAAGAATCCCATCTACTTTGTTGCTGTTTGTGTCAACCAACCATCACACTAACCTCCTCCTTCTTCTTCCTCAGACAGCTTTCTAACGTTAATATAATAATGATTTAAGCCGAGTGCCAGTAAAGCACAAAAGTATCATTCACATGCCAGGTCCAGGAGCATTTTCCAAATTTTACAGACATACCTAGAAGCATGCATTGTGTCTGCATCATGTGTAAAACATTTCCTCTGCTAAACATCCCTGGTAATGTTTGGATGGTGGAAATTGGAACAGACGGGAAGATGGTTTGTATCACAAGTGCGCGTGTGCGATACACAGGGGCACTCTCCCTCCGTGCATGTGCGTATACTGCAGCAGACACGGACGCACACGCACATTCTTTTGGAGTTAGTGTGATCAGAGGGGCTTGTGGATTTCAAAAGTTGTGTTTTCAATACATGAGTGCCAGCCTTCCCTTTTGTACTGCACCGAGTGGCTGACATTAAAGGCATTTCTCTGCAGCACATGACAGCCAGATATGTGGCTCCATGCTCCTTCAATCAGAGCGCTCAAAGCAAACACACATGTAGCCGCTCCACTGACAGATCACTGAACTCGCTCACACATTCGTACGTACTCGCCAACACACACTCACACATGGAAATGCGGCCAGTCCCGCACACTCCTGTAACTCCCTCTCTGTCACACACGAACGAAAAAAAACAGGCGGCACACGCTTTTTTTTTTCTTTTTTTTTTTCTGACCCGCCGTCAGAGGCTGCAGCACCTGTCCTCAATAAATGTAACTTTTCACAAGGCAGCTATAGACACCGGCTGATCCTGCTTCAAAATACACCTCAGCACTGATGTCTTTATACCACTCGTGCACAGATGCACATGTGAACAGGTGAGCGGATAAATGTGCCTGATGCAGTATTGGACACAGGTCTCTGCTGTAGTGCTGAAGCTGCTGTGCTGATGAAGCGCTACGCAAATCATGTCGATGTCAATAAAAGATGCTTGATCATATACTTTTATGAGTTGGGTGTTGCATTCACTACCACAAATACTTGTGGTTTACTTTACTGGAAGTCTTACTGCAGCTACTCTAGCTCCACTGTACATGTACATATTACTTAGAGAAAAAAGTTGAACCTTTTCTTTTAAGGAAATGCATGGCTATGAACGTACAGGACATAGCTGAAGAGGACGTGATTATTACTCTGTGTGGCCTGCAACAATTTGAAAAGACTGTTGAAGCTGTTGAAGCTGTTGAAGCGGGGAAACAAGTTGAGCACGGTAGATTAAGGCAAAAAGATTAGATATTGATACAGCACAGTGTGAGACTAACTTCATCTCCAGAATCTCCTCCAGCTGTTTGCGTCGCTCCTGGCGAAGACTATTCAGGTATCCATCTCTCTCATGCAGGGACTGCTGAGTGGAGGAAAGACGCATTTTGGTGGCGTCCAGCTCCTGCCGCGTCTTCTCCAAAGCGCCCATCAGCTCCTCCAACTATCCAAAGGGAGATGAATACACACAGGTTTAAATACGATCAAAACTTACAAGGGAATCATATAAAATGTTATATATAATACAATATACAAGGTCTATTAAAGACTTACGCATGAACAATCACACACATGTACACATGGGTATGGTTAAGTCATGAAACACACACTTTTACGGATTTTATGGACAATTTCGGGGGTGGGGGTATGTGTATTGGAATGCTAAAATTAGGTGAAATGACTGACTAAACATGAAAACAAATCACCAGTTGACATCCAGGAAGAGATGAAAATACTGAGGCCAAAGGTTAGTTGAATGATATGTACTTTGACCCCTGTGCTGGAAAAACAAGGCTTCCCTCTTCTCTCCCACCTTTCTCCACTTATTTTATCTCCCTCTCAAGTGTGGCTCCACTTCAGAGCAGGTGAGAATAACGCTCAAGCCCTCAACTACGTCTCCTCCCTCCGCACACACATGCCCTCCAGCCATGCGGGCCTGCGTGTCCAACCTGAGCGTCTGACACACAGGATGTGACCTCAGGGCGTCATTATCCTAAAACAGGAAGTATCTAATTGTCTCATAAGTACTTTACAATAGGATGCAATGCTAGGCAGGCTTGCTCAGATTATGTGAATGGAGGACTGTGAGAGTTGTCTTTGTTTGATTCCGATGATTTGCAGGTTTGTGATATACGACAGTTGAACAATAACTCCTGAGGTGTTGGGTCTTGAAGACGGGGGGAAAAAGTGAAGGAGAAGCAAAAAAAAAAAAAAAAAAAAAAAAAGGTTTTAGGGGGAAAGCACTCCATGGGGTAGGACATGAAAAAAGGAATGGGCCTCTTTTATGAAGGGGCCAAATCGTTCACACATTTTCAGGACACTCTCCATCTCCGCCGCTTTTCTAGGTGTGTTTCGCAGATGTCAGATAACGTGCTCGCCGACTGGTCATGAATATCACATATGGAGTAGAGAAGAAAGGCTGAGAGCAAGTGAGGGTGGAATAGAGGAATCCGAAATGGTGGGAAAGTGACAAGTTTCAGTCATAACTTCCTGGAAACATAACAAAGCATTGTTTGTAATAAAATACACCCCATTATTCCTGCCAACAACAACTGACCTGCTATTCAGCAGTATTAACAAGACATCAAACTGTCCAAAATCACACCACATTTCATGTTTGATGTCTTCTTTCGGGCTTAAAAAAGAAAAAAAAAAATCCAAGCCAGTCTTTTCATCTTGAGAGCCAAGGGTCACACACACACAACTCCATTTACACCCACCACATGTCTATCAACCCTCATGCACCAAGTGCCTACCTCTCAGTCCCCCATTTGCCAGCCACCCAGGCTAGACCTCACTTCACAATCACATCATTAATAAGGAATACAATGCATTTTAGTGAAATTAGGGACCTAATCAGCTTAGCTGAGAGCCTGTGCGTGCTAATTTAGCTCAACTTCAAGGCAAAGCCCCCCAGCCAGGCTAAGGCTCACTAAGACTGGCCCAAAGCCCCTTTAGTTGTTAAGCTGATTGGGGGCTCAGAGGCAAGGGCCAAATCCCTCTTGTCCATTTGTGTCGGTGTTGCTGGTTCAAAGGCCTAGTTCAAACGCCACAGAGGGGGAGTGAGGGAGAGAGACGGGAACAGAGACAAAGAGAAAGGAAGAGAGAGAGAGTGGAGGTAATCGGCCAAGACAACTTAAGAAGGCAGATGGGAGAGAACGAGGCTGGGGACAATGGACGGACAGCAGATATGATGGCAGGAGAGAGACAAGAGACAGAGAGAGGAAGGAGAGGAGGGGTGTGAAGAAAAGTGACCCCAGGGGCATTTACCCACGCTCCATTTCAGCAGGTCAGGCTGACGGAGGACTTTCAGCGCATTACGCATCATGAGACTGATTACTCTGGGACAGCGGGGAGAAGAAAAAAGAAAATCAAGGAAAGAGTGAGGGGGGGGGGGGGTGAGAATGTGAGTCTGGCAAGGGTGCTCTGAAACGCTGCCAGGGTCAGGTGATGTTTCAGAAGGACCTGTTCTTCCCTTTTATTCCTCACCAACATCGCTCCTCACACACGAAAAGTCACTTTCTTCTGAACTGACGACTGTGTAAGCGCATGTTAACGGCATGTTGACTTGCTGCCTCTTTTTATGTGGCGACATCACGCTGGTTCACATTATTCGGAGTGATGACAGCACCAGGCAGCGCGCATCAACGGCCGCTCAGCTCGAGTGCCACGCCAACTGGGCATCTTTCCTTGAGTCGCGACTGCATCTCTATTCTCATTCGCGTCAAGTGCAGTCGCCAGCATGACTCTCCGCTGGCCTGGTGTGTTCTCTATGTATAGGGTCTGGTTTGAATTGAGCGAAGTCAACGAGTGTTAGCATGTCATAAATTGGGAAAAGGTTCTCCTGATTCTTTGGCTGCAAACAGGTTAACTCAGGTCAATGCTGAATCATCCACTTCCATGCGTGCGAAAAATCCCACAGACATAAATATTATTTTCTTTCAGACTTCTCAGCGGATCAGAATATTGTTTGATAAACACAGTATCCAAGCTGACTGTAAGTCGAGCGTGTAAAGTCGAGAAATTGCAAAAAACAAGCCACAGTTAGCATTGGCTCGCACTGAATTTTCTAAACTGAGTCTGACCTTTTCCTTTAACGCTATCGGCTTCTATCTTCATGTGTGCGGGTGCATGTGTGTGAGTCAGAGCACATGTGTGTTTGAGGCAATACAGCCACCATTCTGCCTCGAAATGTTGACTCTTGTTTTAACCGCGGATTGCTCTCATGTTACTTGCGGCACTCATCAGTAATGCGAGGTCATTCTCATTCAAATGCACGCTCACACCAGGAGGAAACACACTCCCCTGCACTGTTTCTCTTTCCCACCGCAGACACACCTATGCTCCCACACACACGCACACACAAAAACACACACGTACACTTTTTTTTTTGGACCCACTGAAAGATGTGGGCCAACCAGCTGGAAGTCAGACAGATAGATAGCGAGACATACGGAGTAAAAAGGGCAGCCTGTGCTTCGTCAAGACTACAAGACTTAAGTCTACAAACTTGTTAAGGAATTCTGATTGCAAGCACATAAATTCACTTTATGTTAAACACATGGTGGGATTTGTTAATGAGAGGCAGAAAATAAAATGCTGCAAGTTTTTGTTTTAAATTTCAGTCCGGAGGCGGAATATAATCCACGGCATGTTGACAGAATGAAATACTGAATTATGAAGGACAGAAAATAACAGACAGGAGGAAAAGGACAACTATCCACCTTGTAATAAGGGTATTTGTAAGTTAAGAGGTACATATTAGGAGATTAAGGATCATTCATTCATCATAGTCCGCCTGCAGTTACATTCTGAGCCACATGGGGGTGCAGTTAAGTCCCTGACATTTCCTCAGTGGTCCTTTTTACTCCCAAGAGAGCTGAAACCTGGATTCTGTTTTAAAGGTGGGCCACTCTTCCTGTATAGGGATGCGTTAAACTATCTGTGTGTGTATGAGTGTGTGTGTGTATACTGTGTCTTGTGTCTTTGATCAGTGCGTGAAACATCATTTAAACCTGTCTCTGGGCCTGAACTCGGGCACCCTCCTCTTGCGCCCAGAGGGCCTCCCTATGTGAGGAGGTGTTCATGCTATCCCTCAGCGCCTTCTCCAGCTCCCTGATCCGCTCTGCCGTCTCCCGCATGGCATCCTGGGAAGCTGAAAGAGGAGGCTGTGGGGGGTGGGGGGGGGGGACCAAAAAGGTTCCAGAGGAGGGGGGTTGGAAGCAAAGTAACAAAAAGCCAGAGAGAGAGGGTTTCTCTTTTGAGCATACTTTTGCTCATCATTAAATGTGTTTTGCACTGGAATAATACTTCACTGACAAAACAAAATTTGACAGAAAAAGGTGCATTTGTTGGACGCTTTGCTAAAAGTCCAGACCGTGTGAAATAGAAACAAAAGGAGACGCTCAAGAAAGTCAATAGCTGTGGTGAGAGAAGAACAACACTTCTCCAAGAAAAGAAAGAGACAGAGCCAAGACAGAAGAGAGTGATAAGTGATGGAGGGAGAGTGTGCGTAAGTGCTATGACCTATGCCGACATCCGCTCGAGTGTGCGTGTGTGTGAGTGCGGATGTGTGGCGCAGACTGTGCACGTTCACATGCACAAGTTTGTGTGTGGCCTCTCTGACACCCATGGTGAGTGGGGGAAAAGGATCCTTCTCCACACTGGGTGATGGAACTGTGAAAGAAAACACTGGACAGAAATAATAAACCCCCCCTATTCTCTCGCGCTCATTTTTTTCTTTCTCCTCAGACGTTCTCTCCCACTCCTCAAAAAGTTGACTCGCCTTTCGAGTTCACACGTTCACACTTCTGCGGGAGCCGTGCAGAGGAGGCACGTTCAAATCTGGACAAAAGAGTTCACTTACACTTGTTGCAAAGAGCAAAATAGGGACAGGCCAGTCAGATGCTCAGTATGTAAATCCACAATAGCCAAAAACACCATGTTAGATGTTGTAGGAAAGAACATTTAAGTCGCTTAATAACAATGGTTGCATTGCATGCGAGCAGGGTTACGTAGATACTTTGAAATATAATCAATTACTGAATAGAAATTACATGGCACAAGTAGGAATATGATCTTTTGGATTACATTTTTTTTTTTTTTTTTTCCAAAAGAAATACTGCACCAAAAAAGTGTTTTCTCTTTAAACATCTCCAAACATTTTCAGTGCAATCATAATGCATTTAGCATGTTCAGCATTTACAATTGGTCAAATTTTCCAAAAAAGGAACTGACACAGAAGACAGATGAACTATTCCTCCACTTCAGGGATGTTGTCTCTTTTGTGTATTTCTTTTTTTTTTTTTGCTCCACATAGAGGACTTTGTACTGCAAGGGGAGAACTTCCTCAAAATGTTTATCATCCATTTTCAATATAAACTAGAGTGAGTGCAAAACCTCTGCCAAGGCCCAACAGTCCCATTTAATCAATCTTGATTAAATATCAGATAAAACATTCACTTGATCTGGATTTTTTATTTGGATCTGCATCAAATTGTTTCCACTCACGATGCCAGCCACCTAAATACGCCTGATCTTTCATCAAGATCCATACATTGTTCCGTTGGTTAAGGTAATAAAAAGAAATAAATACACATACATGCCTGTCAACAAGCTACAGGAAGGTGTGATGTTACAAAAAACTGAAAGATGCAAAGAAAACTCAAAACATAACAAGTAAAAGGGAGAAATTGAAATATTTTGATGTTGCGCTGAGCCTCACTACAAACACATTGAAAACTCATCTCTGCCTGTAAAAGCAAGTTAGTGACCTGAGAATGCTTGCAGGTACACAGCTGATATATGGAGCTCAGCATGAATGTGCATGTGTCTAATGTTATAACTCAGTCTGACAGCACTTTGAATAGACTTTTGTGTTGGTATTGCATAAAATGAGCTCCAGGCTAAACATTGCCATGGCTCACACATGGGGAATCTATTGTGACGGAAAATGAGGATACGCTAAAAGCACCGAAAAAAGGTCAAGTGAAAGTCACTTCACCAGACAGCGCCGGGGGAAATTTGTTTTGAATTGGTACCCTCAGTGTGGCTACTACCACTGAAAAGCCTACAAGGTTTATCAGTGATAAATAACTGGGCTCCTTCATGGGAAAAAAAGGCTGTTTATGACCAAAAAATATTGGCTAATTCAGTGATACTGTCTAAAATAAGAGCGATGGGATTACTCCTGAGTGTGATGGAAAGAAGTGCCAAGCCAGCCAAATCACAAGCGGATACTTGTGGCTCGTCACGTCAGCACGACACAGCTGGAGGTGAGCGACAAACAGCCGCACACACCCGTACAGAGGCATGCTGTGTGCGTCAGCAGTCCAAAGCTGTAATTGGATGTGACAGACGGGCAGTAATTCGATGCACCAGAATCAACAAGTTCTGGTCTGACCCCGCCCAGCAGACAGACGCACAAAAATGCACGCGCACACACACACTCATACACACACCCCACTGAGATGGGGCTGCCACCGCTGGACCCCCGAGTGAAACATGACTAGAAAACTGTGTCTGTGTCTGTGTGTGCAGGATATGTGTCTGTCTGTCTGTGTCAGTGCACACTGTGTGTTATGTGAGTTTTATTATTGAGAAGAGAATACTGCTGAATTTCAATATAAAGAATGGAAAAAAGAGGGCATGAGCGATAGTGAGATACAGACAGAAGGGGAGAAATGGGAAGATAATTGCCTCTGCAGCACCAATCATCACCTAATGCCCTTGGGAAGGGTCATTATGGCGTCTGGCCCTTTCTGCTTTGATGGAGGGATTATAATCACTAAAATAAACTAGCAGTGAGTGAGAGAATGCACAGCTCCAGCAGCTGTATACCTATGATCCTCAGCTTCACACAAACCACTCAGTATGGGCCTGATCCAAGGCCGACACAAACATCTGTCTCTGTCAAAAAAAAGTCAAGTGTGCGGCATCAAACTCTGTGTTTCTTTTTCACGATTCCAAAAAATGTCAAGTATGCGTGCGTGCCCTCAAGTTTCGTATACAGTTTCAGCGAAGTGAACAGACTGTGGGAAAAAAATTATCTTCTTTAACTGTCCCCAGATTATGAGAAGAGATTCTGCAGTTCTTCTAAATAGAGAGGGGTATAGAGTGTCGCTGGTGCCCCTTTGTTACAGATAAAAGAGAATTAAAAAAAGGCCTGTGTGAAGGCTCGAAGTGAACATTTCCGATGTGTGTTTTCTCTGTGTTTGTGAAGTGCAGCGTGGCGCGATGGAGACGATGGAGCGGAGAGATGCTATCGGTGAGTCCCACATAAACTCTCCTGGATGGACGAGGAGAGGGAGCAATGAGGGAAGGCCCTGTTTGTTTGTGTTTTCCCTCCAAGCGTGCTGTGTTCCTGATGGACCCGCAGATAAACGGAGGCAGAGACCGAGCAGGAGAAAGAGAGCGAGGTAGAGGCCGTGATGCATCCCGGCTGCTGAGCAAACAAAAATATAAAGAACTTAGACTGTATTTATAAGATATCATCGCAGATAGTAGGGCTTGTTATTGCAACATGAGACGAAATATCTTCTTAGATTTTGGATCTTGTTATATTGTGTTATGGCATCCAGTAAATGTGATCTTTTCCTGGTTTTAAAGGCAGAAAATTATATGGTAGCCACTCAAACTCTTGTATGGCTTTTTCTTTAGCATTTCATTCATTCCTATTTTTGAATGTATTGCTGCTTTAATTTCACTGATCTCAACATTTATTTCCTGACGGAAATTAGTTCAACATTTCATTACATCACACATGTTGACTGATGAGATCTTAACAAAAAGGAAGAAATCACAGAACAGAAATGCTAAAGCTTTTCCAAACCAGAGAGAACTTTGAAGTTTATTTTTCATCCATAACATGTAAAGCTCAGAGCACATATAATGATCATACTTCAGGAAACGCTTGTTTATGTTAAGGGTTTATGCTAAAACAAATGTTTACAGCTGTGCTCGCCACTCAACTTACAGCTAACGGTAGCATGTTAACATGTTCACAATCCAGTGATAAAATTAAGTATACTTTAACTTAAGTGATGTACTTAAGTAAAATTTTATGTGAGTATTTCCATTTTCTGCAACTTCATTCATTCATTCCTTATCTGTCACTGTATATCCTTTGCAGTGTCGCGGGGGCTGGAACTGATCTCAGTCGACATTGGGCAAGTGTTGGACAAGACACCAGTATATCACAGGGCTTTTTATACTTTTGATCTCTTTAGTTAGTTAGTTTGCAAATTGCCTGCTGATGTTTGAAGTGAAAAGTCAAGGGATTTGAGGGCCAGGTTTGAGATCTGCATTAACACTATTTCTGGGGAATAAATTATAGTACATGAAACTATATCAATTATACAAACAAGTGGTAGATGAGGAATCTCTCTCCTGCCTGACTACACTCACTTGTTCCCAAGTGAGCCATTTCACCACCACTCCTGGCTGGCGTATGGAGCTGATTTCTGCTGGACTAAATGCCTGTCTCTTCCACTTAGGGGGGGGGGGCGAGGGCAAGAGGCATGAAAGACCGGGACAAGGTTCTCTTTGCTCAGGGAAGCAGAATTATACAGAGAGGGAGTGAGAATACACAGAGATAAAGGAAGGGGATAAGATAATACTTTCCAAAGAACGGCTTGCAAAAGAGGTGAGAGGGAAAAAAAGATGAGGGCAGGAGAGCGCAGTCTGAGCCAATCTGCTTTCTTTTGGGATGAAGAGGTGATGAAGAGCTAACTAGAGGCCAAGGAATGTGCACATATGCACAAACACACACACACACATTCAAACCTGTGATAAAGAGTGCGGATGTCCATCAGTCAGAGCATCTTTCCTCATCTCACCCAGCACCGTCTGCTTCTGGATGTTTGGAGACTTGATTTGCCTTCAGACAGAGATAGATGGGTGACAGCAGATAAAGTGGAGTAAAGAAAGGTTAGCCAATCATGGAACAAATGTTGTTGTTGTGTATTCAACACAATATAACCATGGTATGTGTCATGTGTGAATGCAAACTCCTCATGCACAATATACAATGGCCACATTTGACTTTTAAAATGTTCAGTTAGGATTTGGGTGTTTTTGTTAGCAGGTGTTTATTATTAAATGAAATAACTGATATCCAAACTATAACATGTAGATTGTTTTTCTTTCGTTTTACAAACAAATTTAGTTTGGCTATTCTGTTTCACTTTATTTTCAATGTTAAAACAAAGCCTGATTATCGCATCACACAGGCAAATAGCAGGGCTGCATTCAGTACAGTAAAACTGAGAAGTGCTGTGTGTACGTCTAGTCTTTAGTAACATGGCAGACTGGGACAAGACAAGACTTGATCGATGGAGGTGAGACACTGCTGTGTAAATCTTTCAACAACAAAACACACAAACACATGCAGACAGGAGATGCAAGCACACGCACGCATGCAAACACACATGCTCAAAAATAGATACGTGCGAGAGGTGAGTCGACAGATAAGAAGACAGGAGGACTCTTACACACACACACACACACACGCACACACACGCACACACATGGCATGTGTTTTGAAAAAAATAAATTGGGGCGAGTCTATAGTCACTGCCAGAAACACACAAACACACTCACACACAGGATAATAAATCTGCTGTCAGTGTTGTGCATTGCTGAGGTTCTGATTACAGAGCTGAACCGTGTATTAACCAGCCAGGATGGCTGCGTGTTTACCTCCACACCAAGGCCTGATCTTGTCATTTACCAAACTCACTTGGCAAGAGACTTATGGCACACACACACACACACACACACACACACACACACACACACACACACACACACACACACACACACACACACACATACACATACACATGAACACACACACACAAATGCAAACACACACACATAACTAGAGACAATCTTGCGATGGGAGAACACCAGCCGCAACATCCGTCACCATGTTCTCGTTCCAAATACGTTATTACATTACAAGTGTTCAGTAGTCATTATGATATTACTACGTTAGTACTCAGTGGTCATAGGTCAGTACAAAATCATATTCAAACTTGGCCTTCATTTTGATCTCAACAGCACGCCTTTGAAGTTGTGTGCCTGTATCTTGCACGGTTGTGATGCTATCGTGCTGACAAAATCTGTCTACAGACACTCAGACAAACAAGACCAGCACTGACGTACTCAAATAATCAAAGTATTCAAAACATTTCCCTTTATTATAGGGACATTTGCCATGATGACACACACACACACACACACACACACACACACACACACACACACACACACACACACACACACACACACAGACTACCAAGCTGTCACTTCTTGTAAATAAACAGAAATATTCATGAACACACTCACAGTCAATGCACTTGCTCGCAGACTCACATGAACCCACAGAGCCGCCACACACCGCAAGACACACACAGCTGCACTTAGACACAATCTATATCTCTCAAAACAGAATCAAAACACACTCTCTGAGCTCCCAGATTGGCAGTCACTCTTTTTTTTGTTTCTCAAAAAAAGTGTGAGAAAGCTGACAGTGACAAATTAGTGCTTAAGAGAACCCTCCAACACTGTAAACAGGCTGCGACCAGGCAGCTGCTAAAACGCGCCACATTATTATTCCATATCCACACTGGTCTGTTTACTCAGCGCAAAACCTACAAGCTGCCCCCACATATGGGCAAATATTTGCTGTCACAGCCTTTAGAATGGTGTGTATGTGTGTCCTTGTGTGTGTGAAGGTGTGAAGGTGTGTGTGTCGGGTTTTATGACTGATGTTGGGGTGCAATTAATGTGAAATACACTTAACAAGATCATGAATAAATTTAATACAAACTCCCCTAGCCACACATAGACACACACACACACACACACACACGGTTCAATAGCTTTGAGGAATTATTTGTTATAATAAGAGAAGACAGAGCAGGACAGGGGTACTTTATGTCAGTATTTATACGTGGTATTACTCCCCCTGTACAAACACACACAGCGTTGGTCAGTTTATCAGGCCTGTCATTTTATGTCTCTGGCTAATTTCTTTATTTCTCTTTTTATTAAAATGACACTGCTGTTGATTTTACACGTTATTTTTATCTCTCTCACAAGTGGGATTTGAAAAGTGCTGCGTAAATAAAGATAATCTTTCAATTCTGTTGCCATTATGAACGAAGTGTACGTACACACGTGTGCACGCATGTTTACACAGTGAGGAGGAGGAGAGGAATCTGTTTATACTCGGACCTTTGATGTCTCTGTGTGTGTTTTTATTAACTCAGAGGCCTGTCCATGGAGAACAAACTTGCCATGAGGGCATATCAGCTATCACACGCAGACGCTACTGGTACAGGTGTATAAACCGGCAGACTGATAGCCGATACGCCCCCATCAACCCATCACTGCAAAATGAAGTAAGTGTTTTGACCAATGTGAAGGCAAATGAGGGCACGCAGAATGTGAATAAGGAGCAGGCGGGCTGGGCTGCATGTGAGAGTGGAAAATATGAAGGGGAGCCGTGATTTGTCGATTGCCGAAATGAGTAAATTCATGGGGGGAAAATAGTATTTTATTGCCGTGACACTTCTTAGAAAGATGAAGTGAAAGAAAAGAGAGAGCACTGTGCACGAGTCCAGCCATTTCCTAAACCAAGCGTAATAAGTAATTTTTCACATTTCCTCTTGCTTCTTTCACCTGGAGCACTGAACGCAGCCGCCTTCCAACACAAGCAGCTCCGCTTTATTCCTGGCTGTCAAAGTACTGCTCTGTTTTTTTTTTTCCTTGAGTCAAACTTTATCTCTTCTTTCTCCTTCATCCCTCTAACATTATTTTCCTCTTGATCTTCATCTCTCATGTTTTGTCTTTTTTTGTCTCAGGAAACGAAGACAAAAAATAGGAATCAGGAATTGAAGATCCTCTCTTCCCAAGAGGATAACTGCTGGTGTTACCTCGAGCAAGGCCCAAAAGCCCCGTTTCCACCAAGAAGTCCAGTTCAGTTCCATTCAGTTTTTCACACTTTAGAGCGGTTATTTTTTCATCCCTATTATCAGCTGTTCTCTACTATCATGTGTCTTCCTCATCCTTCTGTTGAGGTACCTAGTAGAGTAATCCAGTACTAAAGGTGCAGTCAACTCACTGCTGACCACCGACTGGTCTGTCCGTACAGTCAGAGTCGTTTTGTCCTCTGCGCCCTGAAAAAGGATTTCACTTCCTGCCGTTTCAGCAGTCTCCTGGCTTGCTGCCTGCAACGTTTTCTCGAGTAAAGCTAGGTTCCTTGTCGTAATAAACAAACACACATGTGTGCTGCGTTTAGATGTTTTTGCGGTCGAGCGACGGAGAGAGAGTGGAGCGTAAGTGAGTGAGTGTATAAGCGAGAACGGCAGAAAAGTGATGGTAAGTGCGAGTGGAGCAGAGGAAAAACAAGGTTGGGAGTATGTATCTGCTGTCAGTCGTGTAGTTATGTACAGTATAGGTCACAGTGTGTCAGAGTTAGGACCAGTCCCCCCTTTTGTTTTCTGATGGAACATTTACATTTACATTTACGGGAACTGTCCACAGTTGGCTTAGCTGATCTTGGGGGTTAGGTGCAGGTACCAGGGGTTACACAAGGTTCAAAAGGGTACAGTGTACCAAAGGTACTGCAGTGGAAACACAACTAAAGAGTAACTGAATGACTCCAGTTGAGCTGCTGAGCAGCGAATAGCAGGAAGCTGCAGTCACACTGGGCCGCTCCCAGATCTAAATGTGGGAAACTGTGAATATTAAGTAGGGTGTTGCTAGAAAAGAGCATGTATTCTCAGTTGACTTTTTCCTGGGTAAATAAAGGTCAAAAAGAGGCAATAACCACTACAAAAAAAAAATTAAAAACCTGATTTCTATCTTCCCTTCATAAAGCTTCATTCTTCCCCCTGTCTTTTAATAAACAGTGGAGTGGAAGAAAATCCTCTGATTTCACATTGCTGACAGGGACACACACCAGGGCAGTGACTACACAGGGTTGGACAATATATGGGTTAGCCAGCAGATATGATCTGAAAGAAATACATGTTGTCTGTAGTGTAAAAAGAGGAGGGGTACAGGAAAGGGAGTGGAGGACGAGAAACACGGGGATATGAAAGTATGGCCTAACAGAGATCCAAACAGAACGAGCATATTTATTAACAATAGATGCTTTATGGTGCTAAGACATGTCTTATCGCAGTAAAAATACAGTTTCATTGTTGCTTTTATGTATTCTCTGTTTGCCTGTGACAGGGTCGAACAGAAAGCAGTTAGCAGTTAAATGTAAGAAAATGTAATGCGATGCTCTGTTTATGGAGCATTGTCTGAGTATTCATGTTGGGAAACACCTCCTCACTGCTGCAGGTGCAACTTGTCTATATTTCACAATATAACAGGAAGTTTGGGTCATTTTCAAAGCTAAAATGCCGATTTACTTTGTCTGGACACCTGCATGTTCACACAGTTTACAAACATTTTCATGCAGAAATATTATATACAAAGTCTTTGGAGGTTTTACGTGTGCTGGCGCTCATGCATACAGTGTGTTCACTTTCACAAGATTGATGCTCTCAACATCTGGAGTTTGATTATGGGCATAGGAAGAAGGCCAAAAGTGATATGTGTGTGTTTTGTGCGGTTGTTTGTGAGAATATTTTTCCGGCAACGAGCACCGACTCCTACCAGCCGACAGACCCGACGCTAACATGTATTCTCCCAGACACACACACACGCACACACTCACACACATGTGCACATACGGCATGTACATGTACGCACACGCACGCCTCCTTTATCCTGAAACCCTCCCTTACATACCAGAGCGCTTACCACGTCAATAGCTGTGATATGGTGAGACTGGGAGGCTGATTTATTTTTTCAAAGTCTAGCTCCCACAACACCGCAGAAACATTAAAAGTACCGGATAGGAACAGTATTAAGAAAATAATGAAATAACCAGTTTACAAAAATAGCCATGAAGCAAGGAGGAAAGGGAAAAGAGTAAAAGAAACATGGCTGTATGTTCATCCAACATAAAAAATCTTTTGTCACAACTTACATCTCAAATTTATGTAACTGCGGATGCTTTAATGCAACGACCTCTGTTCACTGGACTCATTCTCTTCCACTTTCTGAGAATTAATTACATGTTAACTACATAAATTACAAAAAAAAAAAGAAAAATGATACAGGGCAAACACTGCAACTGCTACTTAATCAAATGCATGGTGAAAGGGTAAGAATGATTCACTTCCATTATGTCATACTAATGAAATGAAGTGAATTCATTATTCCATTTTTGTCCACCCTATCTGCACAAAATCCTCCACAGGAGTGTAACCGAGGCTTTCGGAGTTTTTCGAACCTTTATAAGTAGTAGACTTGAAGGTTCCCAGTTCAAGTCCAACTCAGACCAAAAAGTATGATGTGGACTGGCAGTTGGTGAATGCTAGTTCACATCCTGGGCATTTCTGATGTGCCCTTGAGCAAGGCACCGACCCCTAACACTGAGTGTGTGGTGTGTGTGTGCACACCTGTGTGTAATCTGAGTGGAAAAAGGAATTTCTCAATTTGGGATTATAATAGTATATATACATATATATATATGTATATACATATATATATGTATATACATATATATACATATATATATATATATATATATATATATATATATATATATATATATATATATATATATATATATATATATATATATATATATATATATATATATATATATATATATATATATATATATATATATATATATATATAAATATATATATAAAAGACACAGATGATTTCCACAGAGCCTGCTGTGTGTCTCTGGTCTCTGATCACCCATAAGTTGGGCCCTACACCTACACACATTAAAGCAACTAAAACACCATCACTAAACTACCTCATGCTTTTCTCTGACGGCTTATGGTCGATCACCAGGATATCTAAGCTATGAAAAAGCTATGAGTGAGTTCTCCATGTGCTGGAAGGTATTTATGATAATGACCTTCTGGCTACATTCATCCGCGACTCTCTCTGCTCCACTGCCAATTGGATGAGAAAGTGTCTATTTCCTCATCTGCTCCATCCAGATAGCAGTTAATAGGCCATCTGACCGGGTTCCAACAGAAACAGTCTGATTAAAAAGACATTCATCCTCTGCCAGACGCATCTCGCACAGTATTACACAGAAGTCCAATCAGCACTCAGAGACACTGCCCACCCTGTCAGATATCACATCTGTCAGACATACACACATGCAAAACTCTTATGTCTGTATTAAAGTTTCGACCGATGTATTGAGCAATTATCAAAACTCTCTTTTTACAAATTATAATATATAAAAATTTACTTGGAATATATCATATTCCCAGTAAGTTTAATGTTTCACTGATGATGCACTGATGTTGTTTTAGAGAATAAAGCTTCCTGTTAAATGCAAACATATTTGCCTACATTATGTATCTTTGTCATGAGTGTGTGAATACCACATTTGAGGGATCATTTAAAAGAAAGTGTGTGCATAACAGCCAAAATATCATTGTCAGAATCTTGTACTTGCTCTTAATGGTATCGATAGGACTCTAGTCTGTAATTATGTTAAATGTTGTTAATAAAACTGTATTTTTTGTGAACTCCAACAACTTTAAACTTAATCAAATAAATTAACTGATTTCAATATTAACTGCATTTTAAACATCACGTTTTGTAACTGTAAATGCTCAGCTACACCAAGTGTTTCTGTTCACACTCTTTTTTTCTGTGAACAACTGTCATTAAGTGAGGACAATTAAATAAATATAGACAATTTAGAGTACAACAGGCTGAAATATCGAAATATAGTGTAATTGACGGCTTTTCAAATCAATTTGGGATATCAGGACTTTCATATTTTCAGTCGCTGTCCACTTCAGTTGTTTAGGAGAGTGTTCCAACACTGTTGTGAAATAAATCAATGGATTGTAGTCGTTTAACCATGAAACCAGTATTTTCCCTCAGACTATAACTGTAAAATCAAAATCTAGAATTGTTGCCTCCCCAGCAGCTATGTTATTATATAGTACATAAAGCATGTGTTCATGCGCTTTAAGATTAAATAAAACATTTTCTGTTCTATTCTATATATGTATGTTTATAGTGGCAGGGTTTGACTGCAGTGGATCGTCCTCTGATAACCTATAGCTGACCTGCACGTGACCCCTGAACTGTGAGTGCTGACCAGACGGAGGGGGTCAAACCGATAGGAGTGACTGGCTGACACTAATGAGACAGCAGCCCCAATAAGATGGACGAGCTGCGGTGAAAGAAACTCTTCCAATGCTTGACTCTAAACAATCCTGCCTCGCAAATGGCTGCGCACACAACGCGCACGGAAACCAAAGGCACAGATTAACACACACACATGTGCATGCGTACACTCCGGTGACAGCTGCATGTGAGCAGCAGACACATGTTGAGTTAGAGGTGTGACGCATGCATACATGCGTGGAAACAGAGGGTAGACTGTGTGAACAAACTATGCGGGAGCTACTGTATCCCTATTATACTTGATGCTCATGCGTTCCCACACAGTTTGAGTCAGCACAAGGTTTGCAAGCCAGAGCAGAGAGTCTGTAAAACGGGTAATGAATGAGGCAGGAAACTGTGTTGGATCCAGCACATGCAGCCCATCCAGGCCCATACGAAACCATTCATGAACGTAGCTAGCTTTAACACACCTGATGGGCCAATGCAATGTCAAAGAACTGTGCTTTCACAGACATTTCTCAAAAGAGAAACCACCTCCTATCAATCTACATTCACTGATACGCCAGCCTCCAGCTGATCCAAGTTAAAGATACACACACTTTGTGCAAACGCACATTCAAAAACATGTGTCTTTCTTTGCTTCTTTTTCACACATGCGCGCACACAAACGTGCAGTAAATATACACGCAAACACATACAAGTACCTCTGTGTTGGCATCAGACAACCGCTCATTTGGGTACATATGTGAGCACCATGCCAATCCATAAATCAGATGATAATTGAGTAGCACTGTGCCAGTAATAAACAGAGTAGTATAAACAGCCAGTGTCTGGGCTGGATACACCACCTCCCACTGGCATGTTGCTGGCTGCCTGCCTGGCAAACCCAAACACACACACACACACACACACACACACACACACACACACACACACACACACACACACACACACACACACACACATACACACACATGCAAGCACACACACACACACACACACACTTACTGTACACAATGGCGGTAATGTACAGACAGAAGCAAAAACCACCTATCTCTTGTGTTTACAGAGACACATGTAAAAACACAGTATGATATGAGGATAAACACACATGAGAGCACTCCAGATAGCGATGAGATGTGAAGAAGCCTCGCAGGAGTCAGCACAACAGAGAGTCTACAGGTCTCCAGTGATATACATCAGGCAAACATATAGAGTCTCTCACTGTGTTGTTGCTGTGACAGGACTGTTTGCCATAAACGCGCTGTACATTTACTGTCCCGCTGGGATAGTCAAATCTGCGCTTTCCTGGGAATCAGATTTGAGCCAAAAATGCCCCAATTTCCAACTTTATACCTGGGAAAGTTCTACACAACAGTCGTGGCATGATGTCAAGAGCGATGGCTAGGGACGGTGACGGCGGTATGATGGTATGTCAAACAGGCACGCTGAGAACTACTTACCCCGGTCTGCAGACGCTGATACACACAAACAAAAAATAAAACATTAAGCCAAATGATTAGAAAAAAACACATGTACATCTGTCACGGTGTGCATTTCTAGGGTGCGATTACATCAGGCGAAAAGCATGACAGCGTGGAAGTGGTTTCAAGTGCTGGGAGGACACAATCTAGACAGTTTACGTCTTGTGGATTACTCCTTTATAAATAGAGCACTTAGGAATGAATTGAGATCTTACAAAGATCCGGTCACTTGGAGGGACACGGCTCTCTGAGGACACCCACATGGTGTCCTGTGATGGATATGAATGTGGCTGAATTTTTGACCCTCACCTCTCAAGATCAGCAATTTTCTTTTCCTTGCATGATTTGTCTATCTCAGCATCCCTCAGAGCTGCCATTAGCCTCTCCACCTCCGCTTGTGACTTCCCGGACTCTTCTCTGTTGCGGGCTACTTCCTGCTCCAGGAGCCTCAGACGATCTGTGATGTCCGGGCACTTCCCGGCTGCTTCGTCCGTGTTTTGGGTCTTTGGGGACATGGAGGGAGTTGTATTAAAGCACTTGCTTGGTGGTTAAGGACATCTCAGGTTTAGCTTTATAGAGCTGCAGTTTTTTTGAAGTCAACTCTTCTGTAAACTACAATTTGTCGCACTTACTTGAACAGCCATTAGCATTAGCTGTCCTGCCAGTGCATTGGATAACCCATTCTTCCTCAGAAGAAACCAGCTACAGAATAGTTTTGTTAGTCTAGTCAACTCTCACCCTAGAACCTTTAATAAACAAACAAAAACAGCTAACAAATGACAGATGAGGCTGATGAAAAACCGTGAGGCTAAAAGAGGCAAAGTTTAGCTGAAAAAGACAAAGCTAGGGCAGCTGGATGTTGAGCTAAGCGTGACAAAGTACAGCTCAGACCGATCAAAGTTAAGTCAGGTTTGGCAACAGAGAACTGAGTTCATCTGAGATGTCCTAGAGTGGCCTCTGCACAAGCACACACATGCAAGTAAAAAAACAAACAAGAGGCATAACAGAACCTACCGTGGGGCTTGCAGCTGGTAGCCCATCTACTTTGATTGGCACCTACAAGTTGATACAAAAAGATGGAAAACAATTTAAGTATAGTCTTAAAATCTGAACATCCTTTGCACTGAAAGATTGGAAACTGACAGTTCCACGGGGTCACATGTGAGATAATCAAGCATAGGGGTAGCTTTGAAATTTCACGGAAAAGGTAAGTCAATCTTGAATATGCGGTTAGGGTCACATTCTACCTGAAGCAAAACCAATCTGTACCCTCATCCGTTCTCATCCCTTCATCACCCGCACCCTCCCCCCGGTTCCTCCGCTGCCTGTTTGTCTGTGGTTTGCTTCTATCAGTCTTCTCCCTGGGGCGTCCGTCATGTCAAGTTTGGAGTTCAGTCATTATCATTATAAAATTACCGTCTCCCTCTGTTTGGCTGCGATTTTATAAGACCACCAAACATCTTAATTTTTTTGTTGTTGAAAAAAAAGGAAAAACAGCAAAGAAGCACCAGCACTGATGAATTCTTTGTTCTCTGAGAAAAATATCCCAGAGGAAGTTTGTAACCTAGAATTATCTTTCTCTTACTTCTCCCTCTTTCTCTGGGTCTTTACTTCTCTCTGTCTACTGTGTTTGCGAAGATTGTTTAACTTGTTGAAACAGCTGAGGCCACTCGTTTAAACATCATCAAGTGAGCATGCACGAACGCGCACGCACGTTGAGCAATTTCTCGTCAAGTCTACATAAGTCTGGGACTGTGCATGTAGCTCTGCATGGGTCTGTCATTACAAAAAAAACTAAGAGGAGTGTCTGTTAACTATTACAACTCGCCAATCCGAACAAATACCTCTTTCCAATTACGAGAAACCCACCAGATAAACCCAATACACAAGTAGGCCCCCCGCATATTGGAGAGATAGCCATGGGCGCAGCATATGGAGCACAACTAAATGTTTGAAAGCTACAAAGCCTGACTTATGGCAGGGCGCTTGACACTTTTAATAAGTGTTGCCTGACAAAAATGTCATGCATTCGAAAAATAAAAAAACTGTTCATGTTGCGCACCTGTGTACATGTGTTCTGTCACAGTAACAGTCATATTCTGTCGCACACTGCGATGAGGTAGTCAATTCGGCGGTTGGAGGATGATGTCTGGTTACCATGGAGATTACTAAAACCTTTTCCAAAAAGCATAATTAGAACATTTTTGCCTGGCTCTTTAATTTTTGCCACACAATACTGATCAAGAGTGTCATGTTTAAGTGCTTTCAAAATATCAACCATGACATTGCTGTAGCATTGGACTGTGTTGGTCTGTGTACTAAGCATTCAACATGCCTATATGTGTCATGGAACTGAGTTTGACTAGCCTGCTGTACAATATACAGTAAGTGTCACAATGTGACCTTAGAGCCCCATAAGCTAGTCACTGTATGCGTGCTCACATGTGCCTGTACTAAGGATTAAATGCTGGGAAAAAAAGGCAACACTCAGCCCTCTGGAGGGCGAGCGGAGTCATTGTTTACCTCATGCTCACCCCCATTACCTCCACACCTAGCCTCACACACTTGTGCACACACATCCAACCCAATCTTAGCTTGCACAAAATGCATTAGGCCTAAGTGGACCAGAGTTTGTTATGTTCTTTTAGGGGAAAACACAGACAGGAAGAAAGCAGGGGCTGAGTGCACGGAGGGTCCAACAGGAATTTGTGATATTATGACAGGAGGGGGGAGGCCTGTAAAGATACGATTACATATATGGTCACCGAAATTATTATCAACATTCCTGGAAATGTCTCTTAAGTGTAAATATTACAAATAAGTTAAATATGTGTGGCCACCAGGATCTGCACTGGGTTATTAAACTACTGGTCAGAGGATGCCTGGCCAAGGTGAGGCTGGGGAGCATTTACAAAAAGTTCCTAAAGAGATCTGTCTCTATTTAGATATGACACCAGTGGATGTCATTGTTTGTCTGTCAGGGCAAAAATCAACATCGGATCTTGATGTTATCATCAAAAAGAAAAAGACAGCAACAAGAAATAAAAAGAGAGAGAGAGAAAAAAAACTACAAAAAAAGGGTAAATGGATATGACATCTGCCTGTTTGAAAAGACCGGCCTTTTCAATGGAGCTGAGGTGTGGTGCCTTCATGCTGACTCAGTCCTACCCTCTCTGGAAAAGGTCACCGCTTTCCCCGAGGATCTTTACTGTGCTCCTCTTTGAAGAGCAAGTGTTTAGTTCCAGAAGTCCTTTATTAACCTTGGAATCAACAAATACTGTTTTATGAGAAGAGGATGAGGATGCAGTGAAGTCAACAGAGCTCTGAGGTCAAGATGAAAAGCTCTGCTAACAGCTTGACTGAGTCTGTAATACAAACATCTGCAGATACAGTGAGTGGGCCACTGTGTGTACACGACCTCGTGGCAACCACAGGTGCTACATCTGCATTAGAGGTAAATGGCTACAGATCATCACTGTCAGGCAAGAAGTCTCTCCATTTTTGGAAGTATTTGTGAATAACATCAAATGAGGAGGCCTCTCACACATCTGTTGGATCAATCTATCCATGTCAAAAGCATTTACTGGGCTGACATTTTGGAGGTGCAACCATTTCATCCACCTACTGCAATATTATAGCAGCATTAAACATCCAGTGTGTAGGATTTCACATGATTTACGGGTAAAATGCAATATAATATTCATAATGAACAGACAATTTCTTGTGTTTTTGTAACGTTACATCCTTCATGGAGTTTGCCATGTTGCACTGCCATGTTTCTACAGCAACCTAGAATGGACAAACCAAACACTGGCTCTAGAAAAGGGAGGGTGAAATGAGGGATGTTCAATTGGTTGCAATCTGCATCCACATAGCTAGCTCTACCACTAAATCCACATGACAGTAGCCCTTTTCACACAGGAGAAGATGCATCGTCTCCGCTGCAGTGGTTCGCCAAAACACCTCCAGAGGCATTTCAGTGCCAGAGCAAAATATCACCCCTCGCCGCCTCCAAGCAATTCACACTGAGATGGAGGCGGCAAATTGGTGCACTAAAGCTGCATCCAAATTAAGCCTTCAATTGCAACCCTCATCAGCCAGATTCTTGTGTTAAGTACAGTTTAAGATATGGTCGCATAGACTATTTTACTTTTCTTTTTTTCTTAGGATTGAGACAGAAGTATGTGCTGTTGAGTAGGGCTGCACAATATGGTAAAAAAAAAAAAATCAAATTGCAATTATTTTGACAAATGTTATATTTCAGAATTAGTGGGAATGATCCACTTTGTATCATGACTTTTTATTTTTCATGGTCGTGACAAAGTGCAGGCTTTCACCAGGGCCTTTCTGTTTAATCATTTGACTATTTCAAGTTTCGCAAATGCTGGATTCAAACCAAAGGTGGCCATCAGTATAAAATCAGGTCACACACTGGCTGACAGTGCTGAAGTGAATGTGCGCGTGTGGATGTGTTTTGTGTTCGTGGTAGGTTAGTTTGATCAGATTTTAATCTCAGGCACCATGTCAGTTTACCTCTGACCCACTGAGTATTACAGCCTCACAACCTTTCACACTCCACTGCACCACAATGGGATCAAACACACGAAACACATTCAGACATTCACACGTCGGCACAAACACACACCACCAGGTGTGTATGCGCTGGCATGTACAGCCACACACGCACGTACTCACAAAAAATAAACATGCAAGCATCATCTGTCTTTTTGAAGAAGCTGTAAGTTTACATAACAGGTCTGATTGCTGCCGAGCACACAAAATAGTCCAATTATGGCAACACTTCTGTCGGAGTACGAATCTGCTCGCTACAAAGAGACACTGAGCTGCTGTCCCTTTCATGTGGTGCCGCATCAAAATTCAACAAGATATCATTTCACAGGAATGAGATGTGTGTATGCTTTTTATGAGTATAAAAGAAAACATTCTCATAAATTCTGGCAGGGCGAGAGTCTGTCCTGGCTTGTATGCCTGCGAGAGGAAAGAAAAAAAGAGAGAGAAAAGACAGCAAGGCCTCTGACTTGGCACCCGAAAGGGGATCGAGGGATCTTTTACGTCCATAAATCACTCTCTCTTAATTCATCCCTTTATCCTGCAGGACAAAGTGCAAGCAGGCCCTTTGCTAGAGAGTTGCTGACAATATTGTGGATGCTCACAGGGAGGTAAGAGGGTGAAATTACTGTTACTGTAAATGTTAGCAGTGTAAATACAGGGTACAAGTAGCATATTACAACCACTGCAGTGTGGCTGTAAAGGTAAATTCTTTTAATTCTTTTTGTACAATAAAAAATAATCATAAAGTGTCACAATGTTCGTTTGAAGTGTTAAAGCAGTAAAAGGTTCTGAGAAAAGGTACTTGTTATTATTTGTTTTATGATGTCTGTGAAATGACACTTTGGCATTGGCACAAGAGTTGCAGAGTGTGCAAGTCTGTTATGATGCAGATAACGATGAAATATTAATGGCTGTCTCCAGTCCACACACACATACCAGACTCAGAGTGTAACTTGTATCAACATGCAAACTGTTTTAACCATGTATATTTTGTTTTGGGTTATTTCAGATATTTTAAATCTAACAGCGATTCTTAAAGTAGAAACAGACAACTCCCCCTTGCGTTTCCAAGTAATTATTGTTAGTGCCACTGTCATGAAGACAGCTGGATTGTTTCCCTTTTCCTCTGATTAGCAACAACTAACAACACAACTTTGTTTTTCTTCTAGGAGTTTTCATGCCCAGTGGCATTTTCATAGGACCAGTTTAAAAGCTGTGTTATTCTATAGACATTACATTGTGCCATCAATATTTACTTCATAATGATACATTAAAACAACACCGTGTCACCTTTAAAGTAATCCTGGGGAGAAAAATAGATTATTGTTAAGTGGCGAACCTGGGCCACCAACCCAAAGCATCCGTATTTTATGATCTGGGGATGAGACTCAACAATCAGAAATCTTGGTCCTGCTGTATTCTGTTCTGTATCATAGGCAACTGGATTTGTTTCTTGAAGACATTTCACCTCCCATCCAAGAGGCTGCCTCAATTCCTCACTGACTAACTGGACTGCATATCTTTTTCCTGAAAGTTTCACACTGTTGCTTGTTTATTGCCAGTTTCAAAGAGACATATTATGCTTGTTTTCAGGTTCATAATTCTATTTTGGGTTACTGCTAGAATAAGTTTACATTATTTAATGTTCAGTAAAGACATGAGTTTTCTCATACTGTCCAGTGCTGCAGCACTGTATTCCTCATCTCTCAGAAATGCACTGTTTTAACTCCTGTCTCTTTAAGGCTTGTCTCCAAAATCCCGTCTCCTCTGATTGGTCAATTCACACATGCCTGACCCTGCATTGCTAACAACAGAGCAACTGTGCTGAACCAATTCGTACGTGCCAAACTCACTGCTAGGCACAAATTATGCAACTGTTTGGGGAGGAGCTTCTGTGGGTGCAAACTTTTCAACTTTCAAGATGTTTACACACAAGACCCTACACAAGAAGGGAAGGAAAAAGATGAAATAGCATAATAGGTCTCCTTTAAGGTACTACATTACAGCATCCATACTGACCTCTCCATCAGGCCTTTGGTTCTGTGTCAAGCTGGAATTCAAAGGCTGACTCTGGGAAATTTTCTGGGGCTGCACTGCTGAAAGTCTGTCCTTTAATTCTTGGTTCTCCTTCCTCATCTTTTCCAGCTCGTCCAGCCGAACCCTGTCCTCCCTCTCCTTCTGCTCGCGCAAATTCTCAATCACCCGCTCCTGAGATAGCGAGATGAAAAAAAAAGAACAAGGGAAAACAACATTTGGTGAGAGGTGAGTATAAGAATAAAGAACAAAGTATAAACAGATATCAGCCATATAAAAGTTCTTAAGAATTGAAGATTTTTTAATATATATATATATATATATATATATATATATATATATATATATATATATATATATATATATATATATATATCACTATGATTTTTTTTTTTTTTTTTAATTTCCAGTGGGCAAAAGATTGTCAGTCCTTTGTGACTGCAGTTCTTTCCTATCATTATTGACAATTTTGAACCAGTCTCTTGCTGAATGGGCTCACCAGCATGCTTCACAAAGTCACGCCAAAGACAAATTCATAAATGCCTGTTATAAATAATACTACCATAAATAATTGCAGGGACATGAGGAGATTAGAGCCAAGTAGAACAGAGTGAGAGGAGGAGAAAGGAGGAGAAGAGTTGAGGGACAGAGGCAGATTTATTGAGAATGGATTGGAGAGTACTGTAGATCACTTCCTCACAACTCTGCCTTCTGATAAACCAAGTTGGAATGTTTACACCATAATTTTCACTATTCTCTAATCACCTGGGACAGCGGGAGGACCACGGCGTCGGGCATCGGTCTGAGACCAGGTCCACACCATGGGTGGCAGAGAATTCAAGGTGTGTGTAGTAGGTGTGTGTTAAAGTGTATATGTGTGTGTGTTTAGGTGTGGATTGAAGTGATTATCAAGGTGTTTACTCAGGTGTTTATTTAGGCACGGAGCACAGCTCAGCAATGAGGCTTTACGATGTGGCATCGCCGCATGATTGGCAGCTTTAAACCCCCGGGTAATTGGACAAATACACCCACTAACTAGACCTGGCACACAAACACAGTTCATAGTGGGCTTTGGACGAGTGGGCCAGGGAGAGAGAAAGAGAAAGAGAAAAGAGTGAGAGAGACCACATGGTTAATAGGTCCTGGGTGTTTTCCCCACATTATGAAATATCTCTAGGATGTTTGGGGTTTAGGGAAAGAGACCAGGATGTGATAATAAAACCTGCCTATATGAGGCTGATGTGTGGAGCACATGTAAACATAACAAAGACACACACACACACACACACACACACACACACACACACACACACACACACACACACACACACACACACACACACACACACACACACACACAAACACACACACACAAACACACCAAAGAGTAGGGTTCAGCTTAGGCACAATGCCCTCGCCTGTTAATTAGAACCACAGCACTGTGGCTAGCGACTGGCTCCAAGAGCAGGTTTGTGACAGGGTGTGTGATTAGCAACACACACACTCACTCTTGTAAACACATTACACACACCCTGTGATGACCACAAAAGTCTGAAAAGCTCGCCAACGCTCTCCTCATCACAGCTGAATTATATGTAGGCTGCATCAGAAGTGGTTTCTGGGTAAACAGATGGGCCGTGGCAGAAAAAGGATTTACAGTTTATTGTGCCATTATGCTATTCATTTCAAAGTCTGTCGGCAACAAAAACAAATTTAGGTGATAAAAGATCATTTTAAGTGAAAACATCTCTGTGCTGCACTGGCCCGAAAGGAATGAAGCACACATCAGACAACATCTTGTCAGTTAATAGACAACAGAGAATTCAACACAAAGAAAATAACAGCACCCTAATTCATCAGAGACACACACACGCACACACACACACACACACACACACACACACACACACACACACACACACACACACACACATTTTACCATTTTATACCTCTAGAACTCAGTCACTGCTTCAGCTTTTCTCTCATGTGTCATTTGTGTGAAATTACTTAACACCATGTAAAAAACTGCAAGTTATTTTCTTGCAAATAAGCGTTGTTGCTATTTTTACAACCAAAGTTGTATCCACCAAACAGAGCTGCTGAAAATCACTGAGTGGCAATGCTCTGATTTCAAAATGTTTGAACTTTGCCCGACTTCTAACCTCACCTTTGAATGCCACTAATGAAGAACAGCATCAGTCCAGGCAGGGCACTAAAGTCGCACTTTTATTGGCTGTCTGGCATCAGCTGCTTGAGACACGATTCACAAACACTGACTCATCTAAAGATGTGGCAACAACATCTCAGGTGAGATGGGCTTTACTAGCAGTCAACTGAAACTGCAATATATGCTTGTTTAGGGCTGTTCTAATAGTATTACCCTGAAACTGGTTCATAAATTATACATCCGTTTTAACAAAAGATTACATACACATACGCGAGGTGGCCACTGTCTCTGGGGTTGGCCTAGTCACAGATCGTCACAGCTCAAACTCATTGAGAGCTCACATAAAAAGCAGAGATACCAGCCAAATCTAACTGTGTAACCATTTGCTACAAAATGAAACTATAATAAAAGTATCCCTGGTTGAAATGGAGCGTAGCTGTTACTTCAGACGGAGCACTGAAGTCGCACACAAAAATCAGCAACAGCTGTTTACAATATGTTTCACAATGACTGACTCAGTCACAGCTGTAGCCAGTAACATGTAATCATATTCATGCAGGCGTACTGTGTGGATATCAAAACCTTATATTAATCAATGTTACTCCGAACACTCATGCCAGTGACATTTACTATCGGAGCTTCCTACACAACTACAAACTCTCTCAGAGTCCTTTTCACTGTTAAGATTCAATGAGAGCTCCTTAAAAAACAGAGTTTTGTCTGCAAGATCCAACTGAACATGGTCAAATTAAAAGAAAATGTATGAATGAAACAGCATTTATTTCTTCTTATGTGTAGTTCTAACTGAGCAGTTAGATGAACCACAAGAATTTGTCATGAAAGCTCCTTTAGAATATTTTCTATTGAGCGGGTCTCTGTAGTCTCTAACTCAAGTGGCAGGTCAGAGAATGGGCTAACACAAGCTAAAGTTTAAAACAGAAATATAAAACAACAGATACACACACATAGATTATGTGCACATTGGAGCCAATTTCCAGCCACTGGAAAACAAGCGGTGCAGCTGGACATCCACATCTGTCCCAAATGGGGAACTATATAAAGCTGCAGCAAGTGCCAGCAAAAAGTAAACTAACATCCATCTTTTAGCCTGTAGTAGAAACAAATATGTAAATGGGAATCATTTTTAAGCCTGCTGTGCCAAAGTGATCGTTTTTTAGACCATAGTACCAACAAATGTGTGCAAGCAGCAAACTTTAAACATGCAACAAAGCTGAGCAAGATCGAGTCACTCTGTAATCGAGCCAGTCAGTTCAAGGTAGCGCTGCCAGGATTCAGCATCTCCACGGTCATGGTCAGTTCTGTAAAGTCATACCGTCTGCTCTGAGGTTCAAGCCTGTTTCCAATTAGAAATCACCAGCATCCTGTAACCATGAGTGCAAATTCATAAACACATGGACACTAACGACTTGTGTAGACAAGACAAAAAAAAAAATCTCCATTAGCAAATATCATTCCAAATTCCCGAGAGACCCTGATTTACCCAGAAATATAATAAAATCACTGGGGTTTTATTGGGTAAATAATCTGTGTGATGAAACACAGGTCATTTTACTAAAAACAAAAACACCACAGTGGCCAGCGAGGCATTCATCTTTTAGTGTTAGCTCCGCATGCTAGCTCCGAAGTGTTGATGTGAAGCTATATGGAGACCAGCTGCTCTCTGGTGTTGCCAGAAAACAACAAATGTTGGATGTTTACGACCAACATCCAGCCATGTGGAGAGAGTCTGCTTAGTTCACCTAGATGCACGTGGCAGTTGCAGCTCTGCGATGTGTCTTACTGAGGCCAGGATATCCAGTTTTAAAAAAAAAGCCAGATATTGATATATAAATGTATTTGCCAGTGTTGGTGCCACTTGATAAGGTTGGATTTCAGATACAAACTTCCTTATTTTACCAACATTAGAACAGGACTTTACAGCACATCAAGTCTGAACAGTCTCTTTAATTATGTTCACTCATGGTCACTGTTGTTATTCCTCTGGATGTGTGCATCTGTATTATCAGTTACAGAATTCCCATCTGATGCCTTGTAATTGCATTTCTCTTGCAAGCTCTGTTCTTTCTCTGCGTCCTTCATATGTCTTGCAGAAGTTACTAATTTTTTACTCTGCCTCCACCCTTGCATTCCTTGACCTCTCCCTCCCTTAATTCTGAGGCCACCTCTTCCATCAGGGCTGTGCCTCTTCTGCCATTCCACTTTTCCATCCCTCCATTCCTCCCCCTTTCAAAACTTCTATCCTCCCCTTATTCTATAGATCATTCCCTCCCTATGTTCAGCACAGTTACAGACAGGGACTAATCCTCTGTCTATGCTCACCTTAGACCTCCCTTCTCCTGGTGCCTCCTTCTCTCCCTTACTGTTTTCAGAGTGGACCTCATCTAGTGTGGCCCAAAGTCTATAAATTAGAAGGCTGTGTCAGTAAATTATTGCAGTGAGTCACGGAAAAGCACGCAACTTAACTGAGCCGGGGGCCGAATACCTGCTTCCTGAAAGACCGGTGTGCCTCGATGGATAAAAGTTTCCACACCAAGGGGTTCTCTAATGGTTTCATTTTGTGAGATTTTATTGTCTACACCTGACAAACAAGTTTAAGTCCCCTCATTAATAGCGTGCGTAATTATTCACGCAATCCAATCCAGCAACTATTCTAACTATTCTGAGTGCACTGTCTATCTACCTCGGCCCTCACCTCAAATCTCTTTTCTCAGCCAGTTGCCGTCAGCTTTTCCTGGCCTCCAGCTCTAACTCTGGCTTTCTGTGACAAGGCCATCCTCACCCGCCCCTCATCCCTCCCTCCCTTCGTTGTGTACCTTTTCTGATAAGGCTTCCTCTAGTGTGGCCAGGGCTGTGTCTGTGTTGCTGGAGTCAGTCTGAAGGCCCTGGACCCTTTCCCGCAACCCAGCCAGCTGTTTGTCCTTATCCTTTAACTGCTCCAACAGGTTCTCAATCTGGAGAGAGAAGAACAGGGATATATACAGAAGAGAGGAGTTGAGGTTAGGAGCAGGTTGATGTGTAACAAGCACATAATCATAAATTAATAGAACCACAGTAGGAAAGTTTAGATGAACCTGACAGGATAGAAGATGACAAGTAAAATGCCTTTTTAAACCTTTTGAATTTGTTTAATGTACCCAGCTGGACTATCATGAGTGGAGACCTTTGGGTACCAAAGAAAAACAAAAAGGAATCATCCCATTGACTGCAAATTCATTGCCAAGATGAATCTAGACACCGAAAACTGTCTGTGGCCTCTGGCTGCATTCTCCAATTTCCTGCGGTAATGTCTTCCATTCTGGCCTGGCAACTTATAGATGAGCAGCTATGAAAGCCTCTACTGTACAGCTTGGGTCAAGACAATTATGCGCGGATCCAAGAAGGGAGAACTTTACTGCTGAGTTGAAGACTTAGTAGAGAGGTGCTAATAAGAAAACCCATGGATAGTGTGACCAGATCAGTTTCAGGACCACTTCAGTGGTATTATACAAAGAGTTAAATCAGCACATCGAATTACGCGACCGTTTCTCTGCATCTGCCTTTCTGTGGCTAACCTCATGTCGCTAAAGTGGTGGTGTAATAGCCAGTTGTGGTGCTCAACTGCCTTTATCTGATGAACATCCGCAAAACAGAACGCAAACACACACAAAGACACATGCTCAGGCACAAACACAAAACGCTCTGGGCTGTCCCAAACAAAACACTAGCAGATGCAGCTGGGGCAGGACGCAGTGCAATGAAACTCCAGAGGGTCTACAAATTAGTTACAAAGGGACAGCACATCTGGTGACAGGACATGGTGACTTGCTTGTGGCTTATACTTTCTAGAAGCTCAATCTACATTCCCTTTAAATGCTGATTAATATCCTCTACAAAAGGGAGGCTGAATATAAGAAGTTGCTGGACTCCCTGAGATTCCCCGGACCGATTGGCATGGAGCATATATTTTCCTGTCTCCAGCTCCGTCTTCTTTAGTGTTTTTTTTTTTTTTTTTTCTACAGACAGACAAAGCGCCATTCACTCCCTGCTGCAAAGCATTAATACCACATTTGACCCAAGTGGTCCTTTCTCAGATCAGGGCTTGTGTGGTACAAAAGAAAGGCACATGCACTGAAAAGATTTCATTATTTAATGAACATGAGAATCCAATAAAAACAAGAAAAACACTTCGGGCCATTGAGAGACCACATTTTAACTGAGATGGTGACAGGGTAAAAATGTCCAGTGGGGAGAATGAGCTGCATTCCAGTCATGGGTACATAGATAGATAATGTCCAAATCTCTGCAGCTATTTTACAAATGAATCCAATTAGACTGCAGACTTTGGTGTTCTCTGCTCCCCGGAGGACAAGGGCGAGGATTTAAAAGAGCCATCTTGGTTTTGGCAATGGAGGGAAAGGGGCATGGGGGGTGGGAAAAAGCAGCCGGGGCCCTTCGGCAGATCTTGATAGGTTAATGACAGTCATTACACAAACCAAGCTACAGGCTCTGCAAGGTCGGCCCAAGCGATAGGGACATTAAACCCTAAGGGAATGATGGGAAAGCTTCACACCACCAAAATCATATAAAAATTCCCAGCAATTCATGACTGTTGGATAGGATATTTGGGTGGACACTTTAAGAGACAAACGGACTGATAGAAGCGAGGATAACATGGGTTTCTTGATTTATTCTCATATGTTTTGCTCATTTTAAGTGTGTGGGCTGAACTGGTGCTTTTCGTGTATTTTCCAAAGGATGTAAGCACTTGAGAGCTGAAGCTAGACACACTGTAACTCACAATCTCCACTTCACGAAGCGCCGGTGAAACACCCCTCAAATGCGCAGTAAATAAAGGAAGTGCAAACAAACTAAATATCTCGTGTTGGCCTCTAATTGTGTTAGGTCAGTAGCTTTGACATACCTTAAATATGCACAAAAACACGTGCACATGCACTCATGCATACCCATGCTCCCTGTTCCTATGGGCACCACATGGCCCTATTTCAGGTCGAATTGTGCATGTCGCCTCTGGTCTTAGATAAATGATTACATTCTTCACCAGGCTGAAGTTTGCTTTGGCCTGGTCACACGAAATAACAACCCCTTGATGAAATATTTAGCCTCGTCGCTGGGCCCTCTGTGAAATTGGGCAGAAAAACGTTCAACGCAACTTAAACGTTATATCGGCGGATGAGGAACGAGCCACGGGATATGGCCGTGGATATGGGAAAGGGGGCAAGGAATTCTGTCAGAAGTCAAAACATACGGAGAGAAATGCCTTTTGTGGACAGGCGAGGCTCGGGGCAGCCGTATGCCTTTCTGGGAGAGAGAGAGCGAGAGAGAGAGAGAGGCCTCCCTCCCAGTAGCTCAATTGTTATGATGAGAACAGCAGTCATTCATTTTATCTCTCAGTGTATGCGGCTACCACGAACTATACTCCCGCATCTCACCCACACACAAAGACACACAGCCAGACACATACACACACACGCACACACACAGGCTTTTATCATTAACCACTGTGCATATGTCATCCCACTCTCCAACCACACACACCTCCCGCTGAAGCAGACCACCTACGATAGTCAGCTACCATGACTCTATAGGCCAGGCACTGCGGTGTGGACTGTCTTTCTCAGCGAGTGTGTTGCCTCCTGAGAAACCATGACGTCTGTCTCAGACCTCTCCCACACACTGGCCCCCCCACTGTTTACAGCCGTACTGTTTTGACTCCGATAACTTTATCAACGAGCTGATAGGAGGGGACCAGGTTCCCCTTAAAGGAGGGAGTGTTGATGCGTGGTTACCTTTTACTGACCTTGACTTTGCACAGTTGTAGCTCCAAAATACAGCTGAGTAGTAAAGTACTAAAGCATAAGCAGGTGGTGGGATGTAGAGATTTGATTACCAGTGATTAGGTGCTGGGCAGTATATACAATACATATCGTTATTGTGATATGAGTCTATTCAGCATCTGTGATTTGAATATTATGATATGACATAAATGTCTTTTCCTGATTTTAAAGGCTGTATCACAGTAAAGTGATGTCATTTTCTGAATTCAGTGGACTGTTCTACTTAGTTATTAAATCCATATTACTGATGATTATTTATCGTAAATCGCATCATGCTAATGTTTTGTGAAAGTAACAATAGTCATCCCTACAATACTGTCACAATATTATTATTGAGGTATTGTATTTTGTCGGAAATGTTGTGATCTGAGGATTAATCCCAGTATTTACGAAGTGCTTTTTAGGAAATTTCCAAAATGTTAAGATAAATATCGCGTATTGTATTACAGCTGAAAAATACTGAGAAATTTTAAGGCTATATCACCGAGCCGTATTTAATTTGTCAGTCAGCAATTTTTGCAAAATAATAGTACTTATAAATTAATATATATTGCACAAATGTAACAAAGGAAATGAATAGAAAAGAAAAACAACAGAATGTATACAAAAACAGCAACAGACAGTAAAAGTAGACATCAAGCTAAAAACAAGAAGCAAAACGAATTTAAAAAGTAGTCAGAGAAGTTGTTAAATGGCCTAACTGTCATCAACATATGTATGTAAAAACAAAGACAAACTAGAATGGTACTCTGTAGAGGGCATACCTCCGCCAAAGCCCAAGAGTCACATTTGTATTCGGTCATGGCTACCAGCCACTTAAAATATGCCTTATTTTTTCAGCTTCAGATTCATGCTGATGCATGGATTCTCTGAGAATTGAAAAAAAATCCCAAAACACTCCTCATCCGAGTTTTGTGGAATTCCATTCAGTAGTTTTTGTGTAATTCTGCTGACAGACACAGGTTAAAACATGACCTCCTATGCAGAGGTGAAAATATATTGTACATAAAAACTAGGGGAGTAAAGATGGTTCACAAATAATACAGAGTAACTATCATAAACTCAGTGATGCTGGCCATTTTTTTTTTCATAAATTGTTGGTGAAACCAGGGTTGAAAGTGGGCTGTGATATTGCCATTAGAGAAACAAAATCACAATGAACTATATCATATAATAATTAAACAGTGATTTTTAGTTAGTCTTAGTCTAAATATTATTGATATAATTATGAAAATGAAAAGATACAGAGAGGGGCTTTTACAGCTGCCATATGAGAAATTACTGAGATTCTGAAACCAAAAGAAGTTCCTGTACAGTACGTAGGAATATGGGGACAATGATGGCGGACAAATTATCTGACAAACTTGGTGATGCTGGCTACAGTTCCGAACATATCAACTAGTTGGAGAAACTAGTGGGTTAAAAGTGGTCGGTCATGTTGAAATTTGGCTCATACTTATCCTCAAAAGAGTGACAAATATTTTGAATTAGGGAGGGGAAGTCTCAAACAATAGCTGCCATATATTCATGTTAAGTTACAAAGTAAATAGTTGTCAACAAAACAATTTTGATTCTCTTTCAAGTGGGCTTTGAAATCCTTTGGGAGCCTTGGTGTGTCATTGTGTTTGCAGTCTGGAGAGTCTGATCATGATTAGGACAAGCTGCCTTCTAATGTAATGGGAGGGAAGCTGGTGAAACAGTATCAGGCCCTGTGTCTCAGGCGAAAAAAAAAAAAATTGGGATCTAAAAGCAGCTTGTTCCGGAGCAGAACCACAAACCCGGTCGACCCGTCTGTCTTCCATCCAAACTAAGGGCTAGAACTCTGTGGCCTCCAGAGGAATCATTTCTGCAGAACACAAAGGAGACCAGCGTGGAGCGTGACCACCATAAAAATCATTTGTATTTTTAAAACTCTTCTGGACCAATAAAAATACCAAACAATAATTGGTCGCCCTTTCTGAGAGGCAACTCATTTCTCTATGCTTGTCATCGCCTCTGAAAATATGACAGGGACAGTTGTAAAAACCCAGAGATCCTGGCACTGACACGTCTGTGCACACACACATAGCCACACACATGTGCACAGAGGGACAGTAACCGCAAACTGAACAATATGTAGTAACACACTGTGTACTTCCCCAGAGAAATCTAGGTCAGAGTCAGACCGAATCACGATGAAAGACGACATTCTGGAAATATCATACTGCTACTTTAACTCCTCCACAATCACGTACTGCGATCCAAGCAAAGCATGTACATATTAAACTTGGAATTTTATTATGCTTGTGCGTCAGTTACAGTATACTCAAACATGGACACCTGCATACTGTTCCCATCTCGTGCAATCAGCGTTTTGTTGATTCCCACATTAATAAAGGACTTCCTCCTGCTCCGGAGCACTCAGATGTGGCTCTTCAAAGAGACGCACAGACTGGTCATGAAGCTTAGGGAAGACAGTGACCTTTCCAGTGTGAAGAGGGGGTGCTTGCACTTCATTTAACCCCTGTCCCACCACTACCCTTCTCTGCCTGTGGAGCAGAGCAACATGGGCAAGACTGACAGATGCGTTAGAGCTTGAATACTGTGTAAGTTGGCGCCCCCATGTGGCAAACAGTCCTATTTATCCACTTGTGACAACTCCAGAGTTCAGCTCGAACGAAAAATTGTGTTTTCTCCGAATTCACTTGTGCAATTAAGCAAGGCCTTCACTTTCACCTTCTACATGCTCAATCTTCCACACCTCATTTGGGGAAATTTCCCCGGATAAGAGCAGCAGCTAAACATGTATTTGTCAGGAATCATTACACTACACAAATGAAGTTTGCTACTGAAAGGCAACTGCCACAATAAAGCCCTACCAGAGCTCCACAGACCAGCTGAGTCAACTGGCTGGGAATGCAATAGGGGGACAAGGTAACACAAAAAAGCAGCAAAATGACACCTCTGCCCTGTTCCCCTCAAATGACCTTCCTGATGTCATGCTGCTTTTGCTCGAGGAGCCATTACTCGTCTGCTATCGAACAGAGCAACGGAGCACGATGACTTCATAAGACGAGTGGTGCCCGAGAGAGGGAGGGAGAGAAGGGAGGGTCAAGAAGCAAAGGTTCTGAAATCACCCACACGTTTCTTAACAAGGAAAAGTAGAGGTCATTATTCTTTTCTGTCGGGGAACAGTTTCCTCCTCATGGAGAAACAAAAGAGAGTCACAAGGAAGAGTTTAAAAAAAATAAAAATAAAAAAAAAAGAGGCCTCTTCTGGGCTTTTTTGATCTGTTGGTCAAAGCTTTTTTTCTTTTCTATCCAAACCAAAAAGGACCATGCAGAGGCAGGATCCCCCATTAACAAGCCAAACAAACAGGTTCTCGCCTATCGTACAGGTTCACAAGTTTTGTCAAAGTGAAAAGAGAGCAAACGAGAGAGACAGAATTTTCTACGGGTTTCACTATGATTAAGACCGAGGCCTGTGACTCTCGCAGCAGCTTTCTCTCAACTGCCCAAACATTAATTCTTGCTTCTAACCACCAGTGCCTGTTTAGAAATACAAAGGTGCTCTGTGTCCACACACACACACACACACACACACACACACACACACACACACACACACACACATACACTCATTTAAATGCACGGACACACAAACATGCGCAAAAGCAGAGAGAAATACACTCTATAAATACAGAGGAGCAAGCACCCAGGTCGCAGATGAATATGCATGATGTAAGTTTTATATTTTGTACTTCACATGACCTTGATTATATCTTAACAACTCAGGCAGAGCCTCAGAAACATCAAATATAAAGGAAAGCAGAACACCCATAAAGAAAGAAACAGAGAGAAATTAAGTTAAATAGAGCAGGAAAAGAGAAGGCAACACTAAAATCCAACTCATTATTCAGTGGCTGGGGCATCTGGCTCACAAAGGTTATAATTTAAGAACAAATTACAGATATCATAACTCTACTTTCATTTATGGAATGCGAATGAAAGGAGTTGAAACAACAGTTGCAACATGTGATACTTGAAATAACAAAAAAGTAACTGCACATCAGGAGTTGCAAGGAATTGTAGACAAAACCTCCTCAACAGATGAGAGCTGCCATCATCATCATCAAGCTAGAAGTCCCAACCCAATTATTTTAATATCTAAACATGATTTTGTGTTCAGCACAACAGAGCAGCACATATCACATTGCAAAATGCGGAGTATTGAGAATTGAAACCATTTCAAATATTCAGTCTTGATCCTTATCAATATTTCCATATTTTTGACAACACCGCTGCCTAGACTGCTCTGTAATTGTTTGCTTTCTTGCCAGGAAATAAGCACAAACATATGTGATTATCCAAAAAGTCTTCAGTTATTTCCTCACAGATAACTGCGTCACCAAAAAAATGTTGTTTCTGAAAAGTAAGAATTTGTGTTAACATTTACACCATTATTACCTGGCAGAGGCACTGTGAGCTACAGATGCACCTGAGTTATTTCCATAAGCTCCAACTAATCTTATACTGTTGCCAAACAAGAGAACAAAAACGCTCCAAAAAGTTCTCCTTTCATCAATAAAGATTACCTAGAAAATTGCAACCTAATTTTCTGCTTTTTGGAGAATGTCTGAAAAGTTGAAACAAAAACCCCCCAAACACTTCAATGAATCTTATTTTAGCGTTGGGGAAACAAAAATATTTAAGCAGCAATATAAATGACTCCCACTGTATATGTCTGTGCATAAATGCATTTGCATATGGACCCACATACACAAACAGGAAACCAACTCCTCTTGTCTAATTCTGTACATCAGCTGTAACGTGTGGCTTATTCCCAACATACAGCACTGATCTACAAACACACACAGACATGCGCACACACGCCCACACACACACACACACACACAATCAAGCTGCGATTACTATCTTGAATGTCCGGCCAGGTTCGGGCGATGGCGGCTGCATATAGCACTTACACACATGACAGGCAGACATCCTCCCCCACACATTCCTCCAGAAAGTCATTCACACAGAGACCCTCCGCTGCATTCATACATATGTTATAGACACCGGCACATGCAGACACACAAGCAGACATGCAAACTTACACACACAACACAGATGCAGACATGCACGCGGGAATGACGGAGAAACAGCGAGGAAGACGAAGCAAGTGTTGTTTTCATAGTGATTCCTTCTGGTCGACCACAGAGAAAAATGAGCAGGGAGAGACTCCTGCAGACCCAGAAGTGCTCAATGAAGACAGATTGCACTTGTGCAAGCTGGTCCGTACGTGAGCGTGAGTGTGTCTGTGTGTGTGCCGGCCAACTTGATCCACGTCCATGCTCTTTAGGCTCAAGACCCTATCTCTGCCCCCCCTCAGCTGCGGAATGCTGCAGTGATTGCTGGGTAATTACCCCGACGCTTTATTCCTCTGCTCCCAGCACCATTAGTATTAATTCTCTTCTTTTTCTCCTTTTTGTAGAGACAGAATGGACGCCCTTTGATCTGAGAGAAGAAAGAAAGAAAGAAAGAAAGAAAGAAAGAAAGAAAGAAAGAAAGAAAGAAAGAAAGAAAGAAAAAGAAAGACCACCGGCGACCCAGTGGGGACCACAGCAGCAGTATGCCAACTTGTAGCTTCTGACCCAGGCCCACTGCACAGTGATCTGGTCAGAGGGGTCAAAAACATCATACAGTCATATGTTTTAAGGGAAAGGCCGAGGGTCAAACTGTGACACCCGTTCTGTCTGTCTCAATCATTTACAGTATGAAAAACATTCTGACAGGTGACTGCCAACAGGTTAGGTCACAACAGGTCAGCCTGAGTTATGGCTCGTGTCATCATCAGGATACAGGCAGCTTTAAGTTCTACATCAAGTTCGGCGAGTCATCGAACACGTCTGGTTTCCCGACGTGAAGTGCATGTGCTGTGGTCAGGAAGGACTTGAAAAGCTCAAGCCTGACATATGGCCCGACACTGGGTTTGTCTTGACTGATGTGTAGCCTGGCTCCAATCAGCCCGCCTCAGGCTCTCACCATTAACCCCGGCTGATTGCTGATAGGAGCAGAGGGGGATACAGTGGGGGCCTATCACAGGCTGTTTACCGGAACCTCCCCAGCTCCAACAGGCTTATCTGCTGCCATGTCTCTGCACTGTGATTGGTCAGATGGAATCCATTAGGATGAAAGGCATTGGTGGCCTCATCACAGATCTATCAAGATCACACACGCGCAGGAACAAACTCATACAGTAAAGAGTTATCTATAAGGATCTCCGAGAAATACAGCTGTTACACAGACACTCACCTGGAATACTCAGCCCCAAAGTGTATCTGTTTATTGACTTGTGTGCCGCACAATACCCCAATGGCCATTTTGGGATGAGTCATCTATCACAACCTTGTGCCGACACACATAGTATACATACTTTTTGAGGGCAATGCATAAAGACAAAGTCAGACACTGAGGTGGTGTCAGCCTTCATGCAATAAATATTCTAGATGTTTTATAAAAGCCTTTGGTCAGTAATAATACTCATGCTTTATTAAGCTCTACATTTAAAATCAACTAATACTTAAACTACAAGCAGTGGCCTGTTAACCCGTCTAGCAAAAGACTCATCCTCAGCACTTCACCATATAAATATATTTCTCTTTTGTATCATAAAGGGACTGATTTTGTAACAGCAGGATTTTGTTGCACAATCCTGTGTTGTAAAGAAGCAAATGACCCTTGAACCTTGAATGACACTGATTAGGGGTTGGCACTTTTTCATAAAGTTTTAAGTAACAGTTCCAATACACTACTTTCTGTGTCAGGACACATCTTGCAAAACCTTAGTTTGAGAAATGTAAAACTTTTTTTTCTACTACTTTCATTTCAGAATTCAAATTTTATTCAGCATATTACTGAGACTGGGTAAGTAACCTTAAAAAATTCAAGCTCCACAGAAGAGGCACAAAAACCTGCCTGTGGGAATACAACTTATTTGTTGGTGGTTTCAAAGGAGTTATAGATTTAAAAGAAGAATGCCTTTCAGGTTGAAAGGCTCCAAACAAGTGTTTGGAAAGATAACAAAAAAAGTCTGAATCTTCCGAACCATTGAGTAAATCAAGAACCACTGGAGAATTTTGAAGGCAGCCTACTAATGATTAATGGATGATCTGAGAGGAGAGTGACATTTGGTGGACATAACTTAGTACGGTGTGGCTGTGGAGTTCAGGGATACCTCATCTCAGACTCCTGTTCCTGCTCAAGAAGACAGCAGCATTACTGGTGAGTAATGAATGAAACAATCTAAATCATCTAAACACACATGTTTATCGGATTACGTTTTCTTGTGTCCATGTAAACAGTTAAGTTGGAGTCTCTAATCAGAATGATTTTGATCAGACTGACGAAATACAGATACAATTCTGTTTTGTCTTAAAAGTTCTTGAACTTTGCTTAGCTGTTTCCAGATTTAGATCAGGAATAATCTGACCAAAGATCAGTAAGAAGAAACGGTAATAAGTGAACGTGACTAAAAATCACATTTGATGCAGACAATAGTCTGTTCTGTAATCACATTTTTATCACTGAACATAAAGTATTGGGGTTTCATATGCAGCTCTTAAAAGGGATGTGACATTGGATATACTGAATGTTTTGGCTGACTGTTTTAGGAAGTCGTTTCAAATAGCACAGAGAGATTTTGGTCCATCATGCATCTGTTCGCAACAGCAGTAAGCAATGCTCATGTTTGTTTATACAATAAACACCGTGCCCGTGCTGGACTAACATTTTCCTTTCTGTCAACATGCAGCGCTTCCCCTCGCTATCCATATGCATGACACTCAAAAGTGCCAGCTTTGTTTGGGGCGGTGTGTAAAACATGTGGGAGGAGGGAGAGAAAAGCAAGAGAAAGGAGCGGTGAAGGGTATTTCGGGGGAAAACAGGGGCAGCACAAACCTGCCTGACCACGGCATTGATAGAAGAAGACTGGACGATATGCATCCACAAATTACAAGGACAAGAAAACAGAGGGTATTTCAACAAAAAACGAAAGCTCATAAACTTAGAGGCTCCACAGAGAAAGATCAAAGTGGGTGAGAGGAAACAGAGGAAATGTAGAAGGCCGGGGAACATCTCTATCTCTATATCACTCTCTCTCTCCCTCTACTTTTCTTCACAATCAAAGGCCGCGCCGTTCTGATGACACCAGGCCAGAGTCAGCGATGACACCGGGCCACAGCAAGTGCTGAAAGAGTCTGGCAGAGGGCGCACTGAAACAGAGCTGGGTTCCCCTGAGATAGTCTCAGGGAGACCTGCTAGACACTCATCATAAATAACAGAGACCCTTGTGTAGAGGGCATCCTTCTATATAGACACACACACACACACACACACACACACACACACACACACACACACACACACACAAACATACACACACGTGTTCAGTGCAGCTCTAGCAGACGTAATCGAATCTCCCTGTCTGTGGTTGCTATAGGGAGGGAACATGATAGGGGATACTATACTTCTATGCACACAGCCAGCCTTTTTAAAAGCATGAATATGGATCGAGACGACCACAATGTTTGAACATGAATAACACATGTATGCCAAAACCGCACCACAACCGGCCCTGCGTGTGTACCTCCCACACCCCTGCCCCCGCGGCGAAAAAAGAGGAAAAAAAAAAAAAAGGAACCAAAAATGAAAAAATAAATAAATAAACGCATCATTATGCATTGGTCATGGTTTTTCGGAGACCGAGGGCTCAAACAGAGCGGCCACTGTTCTGAGCTGTGATACGTAAGTCTGAAAATGCCCACACGAACCTAACATGTGTTATTTTCATTCAAAGAGCAGTTCCTCATTACTTTTAGTTAAATTCAGCCTCTAACTATTAGGATCAACGTAAGGCTCAAACAACAGGAATGACATCATGGTACCGTGCAGTAAGAGCGTGGAGAGGCTCCGTAGCACAAGATAAAAATCCTCATACGCTCCTGAGACAGAAAATAGGGCAGCAGTGAGTGATGTCTGTGCTGCAGTTTAAGGTAGTCTCTGAGATAGTGAACTCTAATGATTTCTAAAACAAGTATCCATCCACCTTATTTTGTTATGTTGTTTCGGAGAGTGCGGCAATGCTGTCTTTCAGCGAAGAGCCAGAATTATCTATTGTGATAATGTCTTTTTTCGTGTGTGTGTGTGTGTGTGAACTCATCCTTTAAACTTTATATAAAAATTGAAAGGCCAGTACGGTACAGCAGACAATCACAGACAAAACTGAATGGCTCAAAACATCTAAAAACAACACAGTGACAGGGAGGAAAGTTGTGATTTACTCGTTGAAGAACACAAAACTGCAGAACTGCAACAAGAAGGGTTTCGCAAACTAAAGATTGATACACCAAACAGACTCCCTGTTGTTATTTACATCATCCTCTCGTCCATTTTATATTAAACCCGCAAAAACATCCCACAGACTGTTTTCGCTCTTAGTTCTCCAGATGTCAATTCCTTGTGACCGGGAAGATAGCGAGTTGCACACACACATACACACACACACACACAAAAAAGGCAGAAACACATTATGACACATCAGTTTAACTGTCATCAGCGTGTGTCATCATCACTGACACTCTGGGTGGTTTGGGAATTGAACCCGTTTGTAGTCAAGATGGAGAGCTTGTCATAATAATACAGATGCATCTCGATGATGCTGAAATCTGTCCAGGAGGATGACACATATCTGTGTGTGTGTGTGTGTGTGTGTGTGTGTGTGTGTCTGGTATAGATATTGACTCTTTTATCGGTGGGGAACATATACAAGAGATTAATAGCCCTATTAGCCCTATGAACTATTTAGTTGAGTCATTCAGAGCTGATAATTTTATGAGGAGGAGGCCTGCCAAAACTTCACAATGATCTGAGCCAAAACCTCATCCCATTGTGTCGCGAAGCAACAACAGTCACAGCAAAGCTTTTAAAGATGAATCACACATCACAGAGCCTTCATGAGCATCTCTGGTGACCCATTTTCAGCTGATCCTCCACCCATCTTACCTTTTGTGTATCCAGAATGTTTTGTCATATCAAAATACTTCCCCTTTATTGAGGAAAATGTACCCTTGATATTTAGACACAGGAAGCATCAGGGAAAGCTTTATCCTGTGCTGGGAAGACTTCAAACATTCCGGGCCGCTCTTTGTTTTTACGAGTGCAATGCAATGACTTTTACAGTATGACACAAGGAAGGAAACAAGTTATGCTTCCAGTGCGCACTCCCGTCTTTCTCCTTGTATACAGATTTGTAAGTTATAGTGTCCTGGAGTAAGGACATATTTTGTGAAGGAAAAGGATGTGTGGCTCCCTAAATCATAGCTTAAAAGCCCAAATGTTTCAATATTTTGGCCTCGGATTTAAGTTTTGTGTTCCATTTGAACAAGTTCACCAACATTTCTTTTTTTCTTTTCTGTTTAGAAATGTTACCACTGAATGGTTGTTCATAACACGTTACACGGTGCGGTTGGTTCACCCAAATCACAAAAAAACTATTTTCTCATGTCCCCTGGAGGTTTCTAGCCATACAGATAGTTTTAGTATTATTTGGCCAGGTTTTCTGGCGCCACCCAAATACATCAGAGATTGATGGAATTTCATTTGTGGTGCTCCCAGCGTTGAAAAAATATATTCAAAAATTCTACAGCAACATCTCTTTCCAGAAACAATGTCCTGCTTACTGTGGGTAATCCACAGACCTCACTGTAAACAGTTTTTATTGGAACCCATGACTTCTGAAGACAGATTCACTGTAAAACTGGTGACAGCATGTTGACAAATGGATTTGTTCCTGGTAAAGACCAGTCTAAAATGTTGAGACTCAAGTTCAAAATGAGGTGAACAACACTGTAGTGGGTCGGTGTTTCGGACAACTCTTTTATTGGTACTTTGCCTTTATTGTAAAGCTGATTGAGCCAAATATGAAGTGAAGGGAGAGAGATGTGAGTATGATATGCAGCCTTTGTCCAGTTAATCAGAATCAAACTGCGGATGTTGTAGTTATGTATGCACCCTAACCATTTGTGTGAAGAGACACAGAGATGGATGGAGAGGGAAAGGCAAAGAATAACCAAGGAGAGAAAGGCCTTTCAAATTGCTGAGACCAGCACGAGACAGAGTTCATAGAAAATGACAGAGAAGAATTAAAGAAAGAACTCCAGGCAAGCAAAGGAGATAGAAGGCCCTTGATGCAGAAAAAGATGCTATGTGTGAAGAGAGGAGGGGTTTCAAGATAGAAAAGTAAAGAGAAGCCCATGACGAGGGAAGCCTTCATTCAAGAAGAGTCTGACATGCAGAGGATGAGAGAGGAGAACATGGAAAAAGAAAGAGAAATGTTCAGCAAAGATTGGAGAGAACATTGCATGAAAAAGAAGGCCTTTGATGCTGAAGATGATGCCATGATCGATGACAGGGAGATGTTCAAGATATAAAAGGAAGAGATGGCAAAGATGACAAAGGCTCCAAGAAAAGACACGCATCCAGCGAATGGGGGATGCTTTCCAGCTGGAAAAGGAGAAGACTTAAAACAAACAAAAAAAGCCTTCAATAAAGAACCTAACAAAAAAATGTAAATGCTGAAGAAGCTGCAATGTGTGAGCAGAGGAAGGCCTTTGAGATGAAAAAGACTCAAGAGAAGACAGACATCCGCAGGAGGTGGGAAACACTGAGCAAAGCACCGACATCATGATGCAGAAGTATAATGCATCAATGAAAGAAGAAAGCAACAAGGCTGATGCAACCAGCGCTGTCAACATGTCAGAGAGATCATCTCCCACTGTGACTGTTTGGGCCTGCAGGGATGAACAAGGCAACTGCAGCTGCATCAAGAAACGTACAAAGAAAAGAGTCATTAAAAAGAGTCATTAATCTGTTCTGTGAGCTTTCCCAAGCATTCAGTAAAACATGCTTACATTTAAATTTGCCATTGCGTTTAAATGCATGTTGACATTTATTCATAATTTATGTGTATGGTACAAATAAGTCTGTTCTGTTCTCCAGTGATAAAAGCTAAACACAGCATTGTACACAGTCCAGAGAAATCCTAGGCATTAGATTAAAGGAAAATGTCAGAAAACAACTGTTTTATAATTCTTCCACGTATAGAGTATATTACTAAAATTTAGGATGCATGTGTAGCATTGTTTCAAGAAGAATTACCCGCCAGTAATTGGGAGAGTAAGTTCAGATCCACCTCCATGTATCAGTGTGTCAGGGTGTGATACAGATCAATTATTACCATCTATTCCCTTTTGTGGCAAGGAAACACATACATTTTAATCTTCAAATATAACTCAATAGGTGTACAGTCGTTAAGCTCCTCATTACACTTTCAAATAGCAAAAATACAATCACCAAATCTATACAAAAAAACCCTTAAAAATAACCTTGCCAACAGGCTGTTAACAGACAACAAATTGAAAAGCAGCTGATGCCAATGTGCAGCAGGTGCAGTATGTCGACTCGGTTCATCCCTACATGCAGTATAGTGAAACTTTGTTACGTTTTCCAACATTTACATGTTTCAAGAAAATAACAGTTACATTGGGTAGCAGTCACTACAGAGTACTTCTAAAGGCATTTAAAAATGTCTTAATGATGAATAATCATGCTTATTTGAGATGGCTGAGCTCTTGTTTATGGGACCGATGTAGCTCAAGTACTTCATTGTGCAATACAAATTAAATCAAGTTACTGGAATGAGCTTCACATTCAGGTCAGTCTCAACACATCTGCAGATGTGTGATTAGAGTCACTGATGAAGAACATGGAGTCACCCTTGAATATAGATCCTTGGGTTTTAGATTTGTGTCTGGGGAAGACTTTGTTTTACTAGCAAAGACTTAAAACACAAACAGACTTTTTCAGCGTATTTTATAATAGGCAAAAACAACTTGTAGAGAGTATGAAGCCGAGAAAGACAACTAGCTATGACTCCTACCTTCAGTCCAGCCTCACCCTTGGGACACAGCACTATAAATTATAGCCCCTATGGGTGGGATGGGAAATGGGAAGTCTGGAATACCAATCAGATTGTGTTCAGTGTATACAGTGTGACTAATGGAGTGAAACACCTGTCGGTTCACAGTGTAAAATGGTCTGGTTCTTCATTCAAATATCACTTCTTCTCCAAATAATTTCATCTAAACACATGTAAGACAGATTATATTTTAATACCGAATGAAAACACTTTTGTGTTTTTGACCACACAAGTCATGTATTCTTTATATCACTGACCATTTTTGGGGAAAATGCACAGGGGTCGCATAGTAAGAGCGAGGACATCTGCAAGGGCAGCTGAAAACCATCTATGAAGGGAAAAAAAACTAGCCAGTGAGAAACCAATCTTCAGCCAACACAAACCAAATATTTGCCTAGTCATCATTCAGTCATATGTCACACTTTCCATCACTGAAATTACAAAAAATGGTAACTCAAGCATACAGTAAATTAGCCCAAAATAACTACATAATTAAATAAAAATGTCTCAATAAACAACAACAATAGAGAATAAAACTTCCCACCAATGCCTCCAGGATGAACCTTCGAATTCATATCAAACATGAACGAAATGTCAATAAGCAGAAGCACCCCATTTATCTGCTACAAACTATCTTCTTAAGTCCAGTCTGAAGGAGGGACCCAGGGTAGTGCCGGGTGCACTCAAAGGTCATCGTACATGTGACCTTTTGAGCCTTTTTTCCATTAAACTCAGCAAGGGGGAGGGCAGGAAGAGAGAGGGTGATCTAATTTGAGGACATGAGAGGAAACAAGGAAGTTGAGAGGGAACCTTTATGTGTGTGTAATTGGTCTATGGGGGAATTACCCACATGCACACCACAGGTGGCCACAGGCCCTGCCTAAATAGCTAACCTTATAAAAGTCATTAAGGCTTCGCCGTGAGAGAGTTTGTGCATGTTTGTGAGCAGGTGTGCACATAGATGGATGTGTGCTGCTCTGGGAGCATGAGTAAGATGTTGCTGTCACTTATCTGTCTCATCCACTGCATAGTAAAATGTCGGTCTGGGTCTGTGTTCACCATATGTAACAGTGATCAACTATGGAAGGCAAACACTCAGTGATTCATTCACTGTGTTCACAGCAAGGGGAAGAAGAGCAGAGAATTAATTGATACAGATCTTACCATTTACAGTATTTGGAGCTATGTTTCTGTCGACCTGATGCCCAATTTTCACTCTCTTTTAAGCTCCATGTTTGGTCTCCACCATTTCAACAGGGCTCTAGACTGCATTTTGCAACCAAAATTTGCAACCAGTGAACCTGTCAGTGCTTTTTGTTTCTTTTACACCAGTAGTGGAAGGGACGAATCAAAGAATCTGGAATCTGAATTGAGGGAGAGGGAGGGTCGAAGGTTGTTCCAAGCACGGAAGGACAAGGTTTCACTTTCAGCGAATAATGGCAAAACGAACTCCACGATTCCACAAGATGCATGTGCGCTGCGTGGCACTTTAGTCTAGGCGCTGCATATCTGCTCCGTCCTAGCTCCATCAGTCCAGAGCCCTCCAGAGCAGATACGCAGGACTTCTATTTCGGCCGATGCTGGAAAACAACGCAGCAATTCAGCTGAATTTAGCACCGAGCAGACAGGAAGTCACACACCGATATACTGTATGTGTGTATATATATATATACACACACATACAGTATATATACACACATTTTGTGATTTTCAGTTAGGGGCCACTGTGCTCCTAGTAAAAAAAGTTAGTCTGGAGAACTGTTCAATTTTGGATCTCCCAAGTTAATTTTGGATGGACTTTATAATTACTGATCTTAATACTGTTTGCCTGCCTCTGATGGCTTCCAGAAGAAATGCTGATGGCAGGCTGAAAACCGCTGCCAGCTGCAGGTGGAAACAAGCTTAAGAGAACAATGAGAGTGGACCAAAACACTACTGTTGTAAGACGTTATGCCAAACTGATTAGCTGAAAGGCAGTAAAACAATACACATAACTGAAGGGAACTGCAGAGTCGGGTAATAACTCTCTGAGGGTTTGCGATCAGGGCAGCCAGCTTTAATAAAATGTTCCGCTTTCTGAACCAGTGAAAGATATGGCCTCTCCAGAAGGTCTTGTCACATTTGACAAGTTAAACTAACTTACAAGGAGTCTGTTTGATATGTCCTTTGGCTACACTGCATGCAAGACTTCAGGCACTGTGTGATGATGTTAATATCTGCACTCACTTACCTTCTTCTGCAGGACATTAACCTTCCTCTCCTTGACATCCAGCATGTCCTTCATGTCTCTGATCTCTCCCGTTAGTGTGCTCTTTTCGTCCGTCAGGTCCTGTAGCTGCTTGGTCTTCTTGGTCAGGAACTGCTCTTTCTCCTCCAGTCGCACCCTCAAAGCATCTACCTGGAAAAGACCAAGACAAAAAGGTAACTGTAGATAAGCTGATAAGCGGGACAAACAGACAGACCAACAGGGAGTTAGATTGACATATGGTCAGACAGAGATCATAGAGCGGGTGATATCACTCAGTATTCATAGAGTTCTGCTAGACGGGCACATGGACTGGCCAGCACTTAGGCTGACCTGAAATCTATAATACGCAGACAATTTGACAGACAGGCAACGACACAGACAAACAGAAACACTTGTCGAAATACAAAGAAATACACAAAAACACAACAAAAGCTTGAACCAGGTTTTTCTTCCACTTCTTAGTCAGGTGGCCCATATGTTATCATTCAGCACTGGAACTGACGTGTCTCAACACATCGACTTGTTGAAATTTGGAAGTAGTAAAACTTCAGCTTTGACCCACTGTCCATAATGTGAACCACTGCCGACTGATGCTGTTTAAGTGTGTGTGAGACAGAAGGGGCCTGGAGCCCGTCCCATCATTTGTTACTGACAGTGCTGTGTGATTGGGCCAGCACTGCCATAGATCAGACTGCTCACACACTTCACACTCACACACTGAAATCCTCCATGTCTGGCTGTGCGCAATGAGATGAGTGATATCTGAGCTCACTCCAGAACTTCTTATTGGACATATATCAGCGTTCTGCCACGCCGCCTTCAGTGACACATACACACATGCACCCACACACACACACACACACACACACACACACACACACACACACACACACACACACACACACACACACACACTCAGCTGGCTGTCATGAACGAGCTCCTCTGATCCTCTTCAACACCTGATTACATTTCCAGCACTTTTTGCCATGGCGCAATGAGTGAACCCATTTGAACTTCATTTTTAATTTGTCCGTGCATGTTTTTATATGAATTCAAGACGCACACACACATGCTGTAGACAAAGGGAAGCAGTAAGGAAGGACTTGTTAACAGCCATTTTAACAAGCGTTACTTGGACACAGAGGGGACGGTGTGAAAACACTTAAAGCTCAGGCTCGCAGTGCTCTCCAGCTCATCCTTCAAACTGTTTCACAGGGCACTCAAGGTGATCCATAAAGGGAGAGAGCAGTGGTGGAAAGTACATCTACTCAAGTATTATACCTTAAAGTGGGGCTAGGTGATCAATAAAACTTTATTTTCAATTACAGTTTTGGCTCCCAATGAGAACAAGGAAGTGTTTTCCAAACATGGACTTTACTTGGGTGGCCCTGGTACATTAAGCACTGCTCGAATTACAACTTTTTTTTCCCAATAAAGACTGAAGGTGCGATTGTCATTTCAAAATGCACAGACCAGCTGACCTGTACGATCAAAGTTTTTAAATTTACATTGTGCTGACAATTTCCCAACATTAACTTATGCATTGAATAACATGCAACAAAACAGTCAAGATGTCATTAGTCGCTATGTGTTTCCCTTGCTCTGCTACTACTTGGGCTCACTGTAGCACAAAGGGAACTGCAAGCTGTTCCGCACAACTGGCACAAATCCACAGCTGTCAGCAGATGTGGAAAGCCGAAATTAAGCCAAAGCCTTTTGTTAGATGCTGTGTGACCTGATGCTGAACGGTAAAACATTATAAATGTTATAAAAAAAACCAAACAAACACATGAATGTTGTCAAATCAAAACAGTAATAGCCTGAACGTTGTTGTAAGCCTCTAGAGGAGTCTGTGATATAAATACGACAAATAACATATAATAACATATCAGACAAACTTAGAACACAACTGAGAGGCTCGATCGCAGTTACTTCCTACTTGCTTGTAAGTGTGTGTACGTGCATGTATAAAATGAGAGTGCAGAGCCGCAGACACACTGAGGGCTCCTCTCTAATGCAGTAGCATTAGAAGCAGGCCAGGACCTCCAGGTGTAAGATGGTGAGGTATTTATCTCATATTGCTCCTCTGGCAGACAACCAGAGTCTAATACTGAGCCCTTCTCTGTCCTTCCCACACACACACACAAACACACACACACACATCAACACACCAGTGACACTACTAATCCTTTGCACATACAGTGTGTTAGCTCATGCGCGTCGTCCCGTGCTGATGCCCATGTGCTACAACATGAGTGTGTGCGCATATGCATGTGTGTTTGACATTGTGTGTATCAGACAGAATAATGGGGAAAGCGAGACCCCCTCCTCTCCAGCCCCACCTGGCAAGGAGCAATTTAGCAAGAATGTAGCAGAGAGGCCTAACAGGAAATCCCTGCTGTCTCACCTGCGCTGGCCCACTAAGCTGTGATAGTACTGTACAGACACCCTGCTAATACCCTCTTAAAGCACTCACCACTGCAAGGCGCAAAAAACAAGGAGAGAGAGATGGATCGATGAGGAGGAAGGGATAAAAGGATGAAGAGGAGTGAGAGTGAAAGGAGGCGGATAAAGACGATGGGAATCATTCCTGGGCTTGAGCATATTGACACCGCGGACATGCTGCTCCTCAATTTTCTGAAACTTCTCCTCCATCAGCGGGTCTGTTACAGGAAATACTGTATGACTTTATCAGCTGGCGCACACGCTGAGATGACAGACAGCGAACAAGTCCCAGTGATTAACCCCTCTCTTCTCCTTTAATTTCCTCTCCAATTTTCCTTTCCCCGTGGAGTCGTTCCTCTCCGTGTCGTCTTCCAACAACGCCTCTCTCTCTCACCCCGTCGCTACTACGTCTCTTTCAACACTCCATCCCTCCAGCCATGCTCCAAACTCTCCAGGAGTTTTCCTACTGCCGTTTAAAGGTGCGGGTCCTGTGGCGAGACAAAGTGACGTGCTGGTGTAGGAAATCCCTCAAGTCTTCAAGCGAGGTTGTTTTTGAGAAAGAAGGCTCACATTACCTCACTATGACTCTGTAGGTTTGTGCATTTCTCCGTTGATTTGTGTTTTTCGATGCGTTGAGGTTGTCGCAGTGAACAAATGCCCCCTGCAGTGATTTAGGGTGGCTCAGCAGCTTGGTCTGAGGTATTAGCGCAATTCTTTGTTTCGGTTTTGGCAAATTACTTCATGAAGTTATGAAAAAAAAATTGGTGGTTGTATTACAGTTGCATTACCTACTGCGGTCATCATAGCTGGGGGTTTGGGTTAGTCGTTTCAACAATTTACCCTCAAGTGTCTTGTTGTGACTTTCCACTTCATGTCTTTGTCCTTTTCCCACCCTTTCTCTGTGTACACTTGTGTTTCATTTTCTTATTAGCCCTTGTGTATTTAACTTGGTCTTTTCCCCTCCCTTTCTTTCAGTTCCTCTGTTGTGTTCCTCCTGATGTTGTTTCTTCTATGTTTTGCTCCTTGAGTGTCCTCAGTGTTCCAGGTTTTGGTCACTTTCTGGTTTTGTTCTTTGTTTTTGCATTCTTAATTTTTTCTTGGATTCTCTTTTATTGCCTTTTTTGCTGCCAGCCATTTATTGCCTGCATTTAGATTTTTTTTTTAATACTGGCTTTTTTTGTCAGTAGCCTGGTTTTTATTGTTGGACAGAAAAAAAGAAAAGAAAATGAAAGATCATGAAAGGATGTAGAAGTGTTCTCTGATGTCCACTGTGGCCAAGTTCAAATCCAAAGAGGACACTGGAGATTGCATTGAAGCACCCCTCAGATAAGATTAATTAAAAACACACCTATTCTGTATCAATCCCTCTTTTTCCCAAAACCTCACTTAAACTTCCCAGCCCTTCACTCAGCACCATATCTTTTTTTTTTTTTTTAAATGACCTTGATATGTTTTCAAGATTCTGTGGTTACAAAATTCTTGGGAATTTCTTTAAACAAATAAAGTCACAAACTATCTGATACATGCATGCACACATGCATATGTTCAACAGTTTTCTACATGCATGTACCTGCAATTAAACATGCAACCATGCACACAAGTGCATAAACACACGCTCATTCTCCTTGACGTCCTCTCTCATGCTTGCAGCAACTGCCAAAAGTGGATTCTGGACACTGGTTAGCAAAGTAAAACAGAGGCTTAAAGAAAACAGTTTCTCTGTTTGTCCTCACCTCCCTTTTTCCTGCCTCACATTTCATCATAAAAGTTTTTCTGGCAGGCAAATCTGCAAAGGTATCAGGCCCAGTGTCGGCTCTGGGCCGCAATAAACAACATAGGGACTATATGAGCAGACCACAGTCATAACGGCAGAACCAGAGACGACGGGGGTGACCACAGCAAAGGCCTGGGGACGCACTGATACTTGCACACTCGCACACTGACAGTTGCACTCTTCCTCACCCACTTGGGTGCGGAGATAGTCATAAGATGACCAAATAAATATGATCTCCTAGGTCTATCCAACCGTCACACATGCACACCCTTCAAGAGCTTTACTGAGTCCTGTTCAAAGTATAAGTTTTAATGTCACCTCAGCTGACAACAGCATCATAAAAGTTGTTAAACCCCAAGAGTGGGTCTGGTAGAGTGTATGCATTGCCTGAGCTCAGGTCTGCTCGGGCTACTGCAGTGCATGACACACAGCTGTGTGAGCGATTCACTTCGTCTGGCTGTATGACGTCCAACCAGCCTGTATAAATACAGCAGAGGACAGCCATTACACCTAATTTATTTACAGGCCTGTTCTGTGAAATAAATCATCAAAATGTATGAAATAATATTCGACTAATTCATGTTTGTCTAACTGTTAATGTGGCCAAGTCTGGATAGTATCACTTCGAGAGGGAAGGCTATGTCATTTCAAGATGATGCCGGACCACCAGAGAGTGTCCCATATCAACTATAATCAGTCAACTATCTATAAACCACGAAACACTCATATGATGAATAAGGAAGAGAACAAGTGTGGACTGCTGGGTTCAAACAGCCAGTTGCTGTTAGGTATGCTTTCACTCTGACTTATGTCTGTGTTATTACAGATTGGTGAGAGGTGAATAAAACCCCAGCTTAAGAAATATGTCTGTTTACATTATATACACTGTGCGGCCTCACACCTGACTGTGGGCACCTTTTACTCACACAGATGTAAGAAGGAGTGGTACTAAATGATCCATGGTTTCCTGATGAGGCAACAGAAACTTCCAAGAGATGCCAGGAAGGTCATTGCTGAAGGTTGTGAGGTGAGACAGCCTGAAGACCAGAGGGGGTTTTCATTTCATATGAGAGCAATCATGCATACACTGTGTGTATGTGTGTGTGTGTGTGTGTGTGTGTGTGTGTGTGTGTGTGTGCATGCGTGTGTGTGTGTATGTGTGTGCAAGCGCAGGTGCAAAGTCAAACAGAAGAATGAGGAACTTCAAGGATCAACTGTAAATAAAGGCTGAGCTTCTCTAAGACCCTGCACTGATTCTGGGTCCCCTCATTTACACACACGCACACACTGCATATAGAAGTACTCGCCAGACATGACGACACCAGGGCTGATCCGTGCGGAAATTAGGGACGCTCCCTGTAGTGGTTCTTAGTCCTGGTGTCGTCTGATTATGTGTCATCAAAGACGAGGATAGGGCAGCAGTCAGAGTTGTGATCAGGACGGATCACCTTAGGGCCGGCTCGGGATAATAAGCGGCTGTAAACTGCCTCACAGCAGGGGCTGCTAGGTGGAGAGAGGGGCACAGTCTCCTTGTACACTCCAACATCTGTGGATCAAACTGTGGCAACACAGCTGTCTGCCCACAGGCTACAGGGAACATGGGAAAGTGCGGTCGTAAAAAAAAAAAAAAAAAAAAAAGACAAGGACTCATACACGCACTCCCCCGGATCCACTGACAAAAGGATCTTTGTCATCACGATGAATGAATGTTTTCTTCCAAAGCATAAAAGTCTATCATGACATGCTTTTGGTTTTGTACCAGAGGATGGATATATGACACAGAAATGTTAGGGACTCACCCCGAGTACCGTCACCCTACCCCTGACTACGCACAGCTGCCTCAATCCCTCTTTTGCCCTCCATCCATCATCATTACCTCCCCACCCAGCAGAGATGGACACACACACAAGATACACAAACACAACACACATATGTGCATATAAAGGAAGAGACGCTGCAGGCGTTCCCCCTCATTAACACTTGCTCCTTTTTTGATTATTTTTCCTGATCATTTCCAGCGCCGCACGCCAGTTGCTACATCCTCTTTCCAGGGAATCCATTTCCTGTCAAACCACACTGCACAGTAACTCTGGCAAACACGTGCAGAACAATCGCAGGTCTGCCGTGTGCAGTTGGTGCCTGAAATCAGATTGATTTCAGCTTGATATAAACCAGTAAAACAGTTCCCTTTTTGTCATTCCTCTGGTCTGATCACGTGGTACAGAAAACATTGAACAACAACATAACAAATAAAACCTGACATGTTCATTTGAATCGATTCAAATGCAGCCCACAGCCTATTGCTGAGTTTGTGAAGTCATGCAGTAAGTGAACCATCTCTGTGAGATGACAACGGGAACAAGCAAGCTCTCACATCACATCACATGTGAGCCTTTCTGCAGATGAATGGTCAGTCTTACCAAAACACTGTAGAACTGACAACGCTGTAACATTACCATAAGGCAGTTGCATTCTTAAAAGGCAGGAAAAAGCTTCATGTGTATCCATGATTTTTTTCTTCTTCAGAGTCAAAGTAAAAAGTTTCCACACATTACTTCTCAAATGTTGTCATTATTATCTGTTCAGCTTGGCTCACTGCCTTCCTCTGTTTTGCATTGACAGAGAATTGTCTCAGAGCAACAGGGAACGTGAAAGATGATGACAGTTGAAGGAATATAAGGCACAGCCTGTTGCACACTGTGAAATTACTGTGGCATCATTATCATTACGCTGAATATTTTCTGGAGGTTGTTCCCATATTATGATCAACATTATATCTGACATTACCCGGGTTGCTGATTAAAGTTACACATATTTGGGATCTCACCCCTGTTTTTAATATGAAAAAGATAGTATATGGAGCTCTTTAAATCTTTCCTCACTGCCACATTTGCTATTATTTAGCCAGACACATGCAATTCTATGAAAACTATGGCGCAACAAAAAATGTTGGCACTATCATCCTGCAGAATGCAATGTGCATATATTTGCTGTCCATAATTGTCCACAACATTGTAGATGTAGACACAGATTTTCTACAGTGATGTCTTTCTGATTTTAGATTTTAAACACAAATGCACCCCTCTGTGTACTGTGGCTGCTTAGAAGAAAACTAGAAGAGAAGGAAACTAATGATTGTACCAACATCTATACTCAAAAACAGGCAGCACTTTTATGTTTGTATATCTATATATATATATATATATATATATATATATATATATATATATATATATATATAAACACACACACATGTGCATGAAATTACAAGTTAAGTGGACTGAGCAAAGAGTACAGAAGGGGAGAGCAGATCAGAACAAAATGAAAGGAGAGTTTTGTGTCTGGCGGTTTCTATCAGCACTTCACTGCCTGCTGGTTATCCAGCCACTGACAGCAGAAAGAAAAGCCAACCAAGAAAAGCCCTCATTATTCTGTTTGTGTGTTTTGTTTAGTTTCAAAATGTGCAAAAATAGAAAACAATAGAGCAAACACACACCTTCACTTAGGATAAATCATCCCACAAATGAATTTTACCCCAGATGTTCTTGAACTTAACGCCTCATATGAACTGCAGTATGCGGATTTGCAAGACAAAACTAATGTGCGTATGCATAAGTAGACGTCTGAACGCACTCTTGTGTTTGTCGGCTCTTTCGTTCACGCACTTATTTATCCCGTTCCCTGTGTAAACCATTAAATATCTCATCCCCATTGTGACCCCTATAACTCCATTTTATGGCTTTTCCACATGGCCTCTGAAGAACTCGCGGGGGCTTTATTTTGGATCGTGCCATGTTTGTTCTGGGGGGCCCTGCCGCTGTGCTACTCACACTGCATCCCAAACCACACCACCCCGTGAACCCGGGAGGAGGCTATTAGGCCTGAGAGTGGTGGTCAGTCAGGTTCACATGAGGTCACATCATAACCGGTCTGCAATGATCCAAACTCATCACATCAAAGTTGATAATTAGTGGTCGGCCTGACATAGGAAATGTTTTCCATGAGCTCAGCCACCTCAATGTTGTCCTGAGCACATTCATCAAGTCCTCGCCATTAAATAAGTCCGACACTCTTCCTTGCAGTGGTTCTAACAGATGGGGGATGAGGATGGACAGAGGAGAAGGTGAATTAGGCGAGAAAATGTGTGGGAGAGAAGACAGATGGAGGCAGACAGTGTGAGGGAAGAGAAAATATGGACGGAGGGAGCAAAAGGGAATGAGGCAGAAAGAAAGACAGAGAGCGAGAGCACAGCAGGGGGAGAGGACAGGGCAGAGTGTAACCAGGTTGAGACCACATCTTTTCTCCGCCTCACTACATATATGAACCATCAGTCAGCAAAGAGAACAGGGAAAGATCAACAAAAATAGTCCAGCAGGGACCACAGCCGGCCGTCCCCGTGCATCACTTACTGACAAAAGCTCACAGCCTCCTATATCCATCAAGCAACTATTCTTTCACTTCTTACTTCCTATTTGCTCTATCTATCTTTAATCATTCCCTCTCCCGTTCCAAATTCTTCCTGTTTTTTGTTTTTTTGTTTTTTTTTTCAAATCTTGTTTTCACTCTTCATTACTGTCCCTACAGGTGATGTCTGCAAGTCATTTCTGAGTAATATCTATCTTTTCCAAGTCATTACACTTCAACCTCAAAATCAAAACTCAGCAGAGGTCTCCTGGCAGTCAAACTGCAAACACCAGTGATGAAAGAGAACGCAAGACATTTGAGGCCCAATCTGAGTGAGTCAAACTATAACACCACAGACTGCTGCCTGTAAACACGGACATGTTGCTACATCGTTAAACGTGCCGCTACGTGGGTAAACTTCTTTTGACATTTAGTGGGAAATAAGGTATCAAATGTTATATTACAGTGTTATTTATGTGTGACTTGACTTAAACACCTTGAACCTACTTCAGGTCTGGATTTCCCCTGTGTGGGTAGGTGGCCACCTGCGAAGTGTGTGAGTGATGAGTGTGTAAATCAAAGCTTATCGACCTTCACAAAATGAAAACCTCCGCTAATATCTGCCAAAGACATTAAACACAAAATGATTTGTTGCATCAAAATATTGATAATGATAACTCAGATAATGAGACTATCGAGGATTTAGTCACGACTCAAGAAGACAGCAGAGACAGTAATAACAAGTCACAGAGAGAATGCCAAAAAGTTAGTTATGCTAAGAATAAACTCTGTAATTTTTTAACCAATGAAGCACAGACAGGATTTATATTTTTTTGTGAAAGTAGAGAGCAGGATAAGACACAGACAGTTGGAGGGTTTTTACATTATCACAAAACATGGCTTGAACAACCATCCCACCAGCAGCCAATCCAGTCCACACTTAAAAATCATTTCTGGGGAAGAATTTGCCCCAAAAAACTTCTCAATCGACAGCCAACATCCTTCTCACGTTGTCCAGGCAAACATGTTCATCATAGCTAAAATGTTAATAGCCATGCCTATAACCATACCTGCATCTCACTAATGAAAAAATAACATCTTTCTGTGTCAAATGCAGTCATGCATACAATAAGTTATCTGCAAATCTCATACTTAAGTCACTGTAAAATAGTATAAAGCAATGTATTATTAATATATTATCATTATTTCACTTATATGCACAGTTTAATTAAATTACTAATCGACACAATTTCTTCATCAAAACAGATGAAGATGGAGAGAGAGAAACTTTAAACAAGCATCTGTTACTAATGTAAACAACTGTCAAAGATCTGCATTTGTTATGTGATTACAATTATCCGATGACAACGGTTTTCAAATATTTTCTAAAGATTTTTTTAAATGGCATAATGATTTTGTATAAATGATACATGTTTACTTTTATTTAGTTATTGTTATGTTTTGTAGGGCACTGTGCAATCAAATGCTCTTTCCCTTTTTTAAATGGACTAATGGAGAATTTCTAATGGAGAGTGACCATATCGAGCCCCTTCAGGGATCTTTTTTGCACCTCTCCATAACAACTTTGTTGCTCGTGTGTGTTAATTGGTATTATATATATATTTGTGTAAACCAATAATAATAATAAAAAAAGAAACAAAGAATATGATTAAAGGCTCCAATAATAGTGCAATTTTTTTGGGACAAAGTTTAGTTGTACTGATTAAATTGTCATCAATTTTAAGTGTTCTCTTATTCTTAACAGGCGAATAGTCTTTTTTCTTCTTCTTTAAATGTCAGGAAGATTTATCATTAGGAACATCCCTTCTTGAGTAAAAGTTCTACTTTTCTTTCAGTCATATAGGTCACACTTAATTCATGGCAGCCATTATGGTTTTGTCATTGTTGCACTGCATTTTTTAATATGCAACCATCGTCTTGAATCAATAAAATCACAAGGACTCTGAATCTAAAAGAATGCCACTCTGTCCTGGAATCTCAAATCAGAACCAAAGGACAAACAAGCTGTTTTCCTGATGTACAGTCAATAAATCCAAGTCTATGAACACCTTAGCTTGTCATCACATGCAGCAAGTGTGACTAGGAGCAGCTGAATAAAATAAACAGGCCCATGTCCCTCTTTCAACATTATGTTCTAAAAGAAAACTAAACAAAGTCAAAGCACATGCAAGCCCGCTTCATCGCCAGGGTTTGGCCTGTTTCTTTGTCGCTGGCTGGTTAAATATGCAGGAGGGTCTCTGATAGGTTACCTGAGCTGCTGGAGTATCGTTACAGCTCTGCATTGTCCAGATCGGGGCAGGAGAGACACATACGCATGCTGTGTTAAAGGGTTAAGTTTCCACAGACGTGGACAGCGGACTCACAATGCTCGCGCACACATAAGCACACACTCATTATTTTCCACATTTTCCAGTTATCTGGAGACGTATTCAATCACACCCATTTAGAAGCCGTCCTTAACTCTGACTGACAAATAAATACACTTCCATTTTCTCATTGCCTCACTCACAGTGCCTCCTCTGTTTGCTGACTGCTCCCTTCTTGGTCCCATCCTGATGTGAATTGCTTTAAGAGACAAGTGTCGGTGAGATGAAGCTGCTCCTCAGGTCTGGGACACAGCAGTCTGTCTCTGGGGGAGTGGACTACTGTGCCAATCACTGTCATTCATGATGAAACCCACCAGGCGCACACACACACACGAACATGTATATGGGGAAGGATATGATGGGCTTGTAGCAGGAAATCTTGGGCTCATGAGGAATTTTAAATGAGACTTCGAAACAGACCGCTGAAGGGATATGAAGTAATAATTAAAGGTGGATAGTAGGAATGAGGTGAAAAGGGAGATCCTGTGAGAATGGCTGCGCTTTCTAGCCGAATGACTGACAGAAAGTAAAGGAATGCAGGACCATGGCTGGCTTCAAGCGCACTCAATATCTGTACTCATCCTCTGGTTTGCCCACTTAGTCTGGGAAACCCTAGCCTCTCCAAAGCAGGGGGGGGGTGGGGGTAATGCGACTTCAATAGCAGGAAAAAAACAACTCGAGACCGGAGATGAGAGTCGAGCAATCAGCACTGACAGCATATGTGCTTGTGTGCATCTGTGTGTGTGTGTGTGTGTGTGTGTGTGTGTGTGTGTGTGCGAGCACGCGCTACAATAGCCTATGAGAAGTTTTAAAGACTGCTGAGGACAGCTATTTGCCCAGTGTCAGGAGTGTTACAGTCAATCATGTATAATTCCCTTGTCACGCACCCACATTAATCCATAAACATGCATATGTCTGACAACAAGATACAAACACAACCTGCCCACTCAAGGCCATCACTTTCATTTCAGCTTTGGCTGAGTCATTTACTGGCTCAAGCAAATACAAGTATAGCCTGCAACAACAAAAATTATTTGTTTTAATGGTATAATACTTATGTGTGAGGCAACAAAACTTAATATGTAAACTGTTAGTACTCAAACTGGCATCCAGACCAGAACAGTGTATTCAGAGAGGGTTATAGCTCTAAATACACCAATGCCCATCAAAGATTCTGTTTTCAGACACAAATTCATACTTTTGATTCATACATCTGCTGCTCTTTCTTCAGAACAGTTCTTTATTAATACTCTCATCAGTTATCTTTCAGCATGGAGTAATTGCTTTTTAAAAAATATATATTTTAAAGAAGGAGAATTTCAGAGCAGGTATAGAAGAGGATAATTTACATAGATCTATCATTTTTGTAGAGCAGCAAAATGTTTACAACAGTTTTATCCCTATAAACTTAAAGGGTTAACAATTTGTAGCAAGTTACATGTATTAATCACCTCTTTTGATTGTCAATATGTTAACAAATTGTTTAAAAAAATGGCCATAACCTGTCTCAGTCGTTTGCCTATGCAAGCCTGTGGATGTTTTGTTTAAGTCATTTAATGCTCCAGGAATGTGGATTTCTTTGTGAAGGACTCTGATCGGATTTTCCGCGGCTGTCTTGATTACCTTGTCTCAGTGCCTCTCTCCATGCTGCTAACAGAGTGTAACAGTAGCTAACTTTAGTTTAGAAATGGAGTCCGCTAACATTAATTAAAGAGCGTCTTCCAACACAGAAGCTCTTCAATAGTACCTCACTTGAAACTAAACTAAAATGTCAATACAGCTGTTGACTTTGCTACGCTATGTGTGGTTGTGTGTGTTCTTAAGGTACCATGCACAACTTTTGTAATTGGAAATGCAAAAATAAGCATTTTAATTTGTGAAGAACTGAAGTGAAATGGACCAGACTGCTTAGCGAAAAACAAGGCTTCACTGACAAAGGGAAGAAATTCAACATCTCGTTACATCCAATAAGCTTCGTGACCTTCAACTGACCCTGCCTTCCACCCCCACACAGGCGTAGACTTCCACATAATGCACTGTATTCCTTTTGCTCAGTGAGGTTTAGAAGTTTAGCACTTTAAAACTGATATGGGCTGTATGACTGCCTGATTAATGTTGGCAAATTTTAGCCATCTATATTACAGTGCATCATGGTTAATCCTGGTTAATAGTCTACCTCAGCTGCACATAGTTAAAAACAAACCATAGCTAACCACCAGTGGTCATTATTTTCAGCAAATCAGATGACTAACATTTCCCCTGACACTGGTCTGCTGCAGCCACCAGAATTTGTCATAAAATGTCAACGACAGAGAGGTGAAATTTGACAGTTGAATCAAAAATTCCTGGCGGTGACGTGTCTCCTGGTCTTGCCTTAAACTTACAGCTATGACAACAGGACACACATGTGCACACACCCATTTCTCTAGGACACACAAACAAAAACATCTACACACACAAAACCACCCACTGAAAACCAATTCCTTTAAGTATGATGTATTCAGCTAACTGCGAGAGCCAAAATTCCTTGCACATGTATGGACAATTAGGCCTAATTTTGTCCTAAATTGCTTCCTGTAATGATGAGTGGACATAGTTAGTGGGCCGCTCTCAGCTGCCCAACACAAAGGGATCTAAAGTATCAGTTCCAAGTCCAGAAAAATGCTAAATGCTCTCCGATCTCCACCCACCTCACACAAATACACACCTCCATCTCTCCACATACAACCCGCCCCCGTCCCTGACAGCAGTGATAAAATCATTAGAACCGCGGTGTTGAGAAAAACTTCAGAGATGAAGAAGAAAAAGCTGCCAGCTTTCTCCAGCCTTCTGACTGACTGACCCACCTACACATTCAAGCCCACTGGTGGACTAAAGGAGCCACACGCATCGACATTCTTTCCACCCACCTCAGCATCCAAGAGGGAAACAGAAAGAGAAAGAAAGCAAGGCAGAAGAAGGCAGGATTGTGTACACTTGAGTATTACATCTGAGGTCCCAGCAGGTGTGTTTGTGTCATCTCTCAAGTGTCCGTGCATGCAAACAAACACTATTTTTCCAAGATCACTGCACAATGTCACTGTAAATGTGGCAGTGTTAGTCAAACAGCTAATGGTCTCTGTTGTGACTGGACTAAGAAACTGCAAAGCAAAGGACTGAAAGCCAAAATTAAATAAGTACAACAGGATACGTACACACCAAAATGGACAACAGTGAAAGCTAAAAACAGTCACATATTTCAGCCCATCCTGATATTATCATTGCAGTAATCAGCAGACATCTACATTAATCTGAGGCTGTGTGTATCCAAGGAGCGCAGAGCATCATGGTGAATGTTTGCATCTGAGTAGCTGGATTTGTCCGTCTGTAGGTCTGGAGTGCGTGACTGTTATGTACTGACCTCTGTCTGCAGCGTATTGGCGCGCTGCTCTTTGGCGCTGAGTGACTCCTTTAGCACCTCTATGTGCTGCTTGCAGTCCGAGTTCTGATTGGTCAGCGTTTCCAGTTTGGTCTGCAGGGCCTGCATGTCTGCCTCCTTCCTGTTCAGCTCCTGCTTCTGCTGCTCTATCTGACAATCACAGAAACACAAGCAGACATTTGTTATGAAAACCTTTCATTCGTCATTGAGTGAACTGATATACTCTCAGATAACTTTGAGGTAAGGTCTCAAAGTGAGAATAAAGTTGCTTTTTTTGTTCAAGCAAACATAGATGCACAGACACAAACCAAGCATGCTTCCTGCAAATGTGTTGCAGTGTTATATTACTGGAAGTGTTGTGACAGCACAAAATCCTTGAATTAAACAATAGACCTAAACATGCTGTTTAATACAGAAATGGGCAATATGAACAAAGGTCATCACATCACAAAACTGTAAATTTATCAAGTTACTAAGTCAAATTATATAATAAAATATACCTTAAACATTTTTCAGCAAAAACTGAAAAAAATCTCATTCTGAGACGCATTTCATTAAATGTGCAATATGTAAGAATTGACCACCTGTTAAATCTTAACCCATACAGGGCATCATATTATCAGACAAACTGCTAAATGCTGCTAACTGAAGCTGCCTTTAGCTAAATAGCTCAGTTAGCTGTGTAGCTATTGGTTCAGACCAGGAGCTCGGAGATTAGCGGAGCACCACTAGCACAGCAGCTCTGGAGCAGGATGGGCCACAGTTCGCTGGTTAGCATGCTAACTTCCGTAGATATCACTGAAATATGACACAATAAATAACACCAATAATTTTTAATTCTACACAATTACATTTTTTTTTATCAATTTTGTGTATATTCTTGACCAAAATTCTTACACATTGCAAATTTAAAACAGATTTTTTTTGAGCTTGTAAGCTTTAATATCTAATTATGTCAATTGTATCATGACCCATTTATTTGGCGAGACGCTACATTACAATATTGAATTATCACCCAGCCCTACATTATCGGTCCTCACCCGGGGGACTCCCAGGCCTACTGTCTGCTTTATGGACACACTAAGCCAAACAGCCAGAGGCTGACAAACACATGCAGGCAGACAGAGTTATGGGGAGCAATATTACACTCGCATAGCTGACAGATTACAGAATGTTTCAAGGAAGGCCATCAGAACAGGATAGAGAGCCACAAAGGAAATCAAATGCACCAACAGAGGGAGGTCTCTGTGCTGAGGCGAGCTTTGTGCAGAAGATTGTCATCTGTCTACTGGTGCCAAAAATGCACAAAGCTGATTCGGAGAAGAGATTTCTCTAATTGTGTGAGCAGTATTCAACTCATAACAGGGGACTGGACCAGAGCATGGCCAATCAGCCCTCACTCAAAGAAGGAAAAAAGCCCAAGAGAGCAGGGATGGAGGGGGCTGAATAACAGGAGACAAGGGGGGGGCAAAAGATGAGGCTGGAGACTGTAACCCTTTTACAACTGGACAAAAAAAAACAACTAACATCTGGCTTTTTATCTAGTGGGAAAGGGTACAATCGGCTTTAATTCTGAGGTTAACTGACTCGGTGTGGAGATACAAATTTTGCACTAATTTTCACTGTAATAATGCTGGTAGAACTCCAGTGCAAAATGTGTATCTCCACACAGAGTCACTGAGACTATTGTGCACAAATATTTTTCCATCCGTTTTTGTTCAAGAGGAGCTCCAACATCGTTCAGTCAGTGTTGAGTTTGAAAGCGAGACTAACGATATAAACCAATGCAAAACTATCACTGGCCTCAATGTTGCTTTCAACTGTTCCCTATTTTTTTCTGGCGTGTTTGTGACGTTGAATGTGCCACAAACAAAATTATAAAAAATAAAATGAACACAAAAGGTAAAACTCCAATTCAAAAACTTGCATTTCTGTGCAACTTTTGGTGCAAAAATATCATATGTGAAGTGTGATTGGAGAGGTGAGACTTGTGCCAGGATATAAGACGGTGAGAATAAACAAGTCAGAAAATGGGTAGTGAACTAAAAATATGACGAAGTGATAGAGAATTAGATCATATCAGGAGTTTAAAGAATAACAAGCGAAATAACTGAAGATGAGAGAGACTGATGAGCGTGGTACTTCTGCTTGTTCTGTAATCCAGGGCTGTTGGGTGGGGAGTTGGAAGTTGGGAGCTGTTCTGATGGAAGACACAATCGGGGACAAGGCCTGCTCCTACAGAGACACAAAGACAAGTGAGACAGCAAGCCAGTGAACTACGGCATACAGTCAGCTGGGAAGCGTCAGACAGGGTCCCAGCTGGCTGTGTGCTCCTCCACACTCCTCCTCACTCATCCACACTCCTCAACCACACAGCTGAAGGCTCAGAGTGTTAAACTTCGTGAAGCTCTGCCACAAATGATTTGCTGGATAAATAAATTCACCCGCACTAATGCCCAATTACCGTACTTGAATACATTTTTATGTCCTTTGAAGCCAATTTCAAGTAAACCAAAGCCCAGAGAGGAAACCAGAGAGGGCAGGGATGCTGTCCTCACTGGTTTCTCTTATCACAGTCTCACCTCAACACCGGTCGCCACCACCGCTGACAGACCAGGACCCCAAACACTTCAAGGATATAGAATGAATCTGTGCATATCCGTGTGCGTGGTGTAGGAACGCAGGAAGATGAGACATGGGAGAGTGAGGCCAAGGCCTTTGCTGTGATGTATATCGTCCCAGGTCATTTGGGTGAGGAGAGAGCTCTTTCCTCTGTCGTTGTAAGCTCACATTCATCTGTCAGGGCCCCATTCATAAATACAGCTCTTTTATGATTGCATCAGGAACTTCCCAGATGCAATGACAAATGGACCCTACAAAGAGCACCATTAATGCAGCAAAGAGAAACATTTTCACATGGAGAGCTTCTTCAAGGACACTCAGCTAGAGACTCTGTGAAACCTGAGACAGATTTTTTTTTTTTTTTTACATGGCTCCTGTACATTACGTTCACGTGCATGTCCGTCCATGCACTGCTGGCATCCTGATGAATAGAATGAGAATGCAACATGGGACATTGAAGTCTTAGTCAGGCCTTTCCAAAGAGCTTCCTGCCAGCTCAAGGTAGGGGAGTAAACAGACACGATGCACCGTAAGCTGATAGGCCTGAGCTTGGTCTCTCAGACCAGTCACTGACAGGGGAGCTGCACAATGCTTCTTCAAAGACACACACAAGCTTTCAACAGAAAATGAGAGGAAAAAACAAACAATAACCTCTCTCCTAATATGAAAAAACAAACTCTCGAAATATGAAAAAACAAATACATCTTCAAGCATAGAGGTTCTTGGAATCCATGCAACACCAGAGGCTAAGAACCACGATAGAGCAGCCAAAAGACACGACATACTGTAACATGCAGCATGCACACAACAGGTTCTCAAGCAGTTATTAATGATGCATCTACCAACATGCATCCACGTTCATGCAGTGTGAGGTCGCCTTGGGTGGCATGCACAGTCATTCTACCTTAGTCTTCATGAATTTAGAATGGCTCTTGTAGACCTCCACCTGCTTGAGCTCATCATGCCTGTCGTCAGGGTGCAGAAGGCCGCTGGTCTTTAACATCTGGACCTCATCTTCTAAGTCTCTGATGTTCCTCTCCAGGGAAGAGATCTTGGTGTCCTGCACCGGCAACAGTGGGCAGGCAAAGAGTCAGCAGAGAACTGACTTTGGAGATTAGGCTCTGGATTTTGGTAAATGCTATTCTATCCCACTGTCTGTTAAGACAATAATATATTGTTCTATCCATTAATCTCTCTGGAATGTCTCATTCAAAAAGATACTGAAAACCAACAAACCCGCATGGACAGAACCCAGAAATATCAACAATCATGCAAGTACATCATCTTCATCATCTAACCTGAACTGCTTCAAGTGCTACAATTAGACACAATAAAAGATACAGAAACGAGTTCATCTGCTTTAAGTATTCATGGGGCAAATTACACTCTGATGAGCTTTATGTTTCTGACTGAAGTTGAGCAGTTTCTGCTGTCCTTTAGCATCATCAGAAAAATGTGCTAATACAGGGAGGGTTAAAATCCGAATTCAGCCCAAATCCTCAGACAGTCTCTCCTCAAAGATATTCACTGTGCTGCATTTGTTTGTTCATGTGAAAAATACAAGATATAGATTTTACATAATGAAAAAAGAGAGCTTAAGGGATGAGTTCAAACCCTAGCTCCCCTCTCATCTCTGCACAGCTGGTCAATAACTGCGTGAAGAGAGTGAATGTCAGATGGTTGGTTTTAAAAGGTTACAGAAATCACCAGACACATCCTCCCCAATTTGGACATCAGAAAGGTTTCCAAAGTGGACCATCTGAACAAGCAGTTCTGATGAAGCATACCAGCAGTCTGAAAAGTATTTTGCTAAAATACCAAAATACTTCAACAGTTGTGTGCAGCCAAGATGTTTTCCTTTGTGTGTATCTAAGAGGGAATGGAAGGGACTGGCATGGACAGGTCCTGAGGTTGTTTAGCTGCATGTGTTAAGACATACGTTAAATGCTAAACCTTGGAAGACAAGGGAAAGGTAATTGAATAAATGGAAACAGATTGCATGATGCCATCATCACAAACCACAGGCAACATATAAGCATCTGACCTCTATTACATCCTGTGACATCAGCCCTGCCTAGCTCACTGCAGAGTATACCATCCTAAACACACAAACAGGCGTGGACCGAGCAAACAGGAGGGTATGTATAACACACCGACACACACAGACTACATTATTCAGTCATTTCCTCTGCTTCACATTGATCTCTGTAGTATAACTTATACTTGATCTCTGATATACGATTGCTATCTGTTTCTGCTCCAGAGCACAGAGAGAAAAAACATCGACCAGAGGAAGAGAAACAAGGCAAACCCAAAGAAAACACAGAGGGGAATATCAAAAACAACACCGAGTCGAATGGGAATACATGGAGGAAAAGCAGGGCCTCATAACCTCTGAAATATGAATGTGATGGTACTGCAATCCAACTCAGGACAAATTTATTATCTGGACAGAGAAACAAGAATTCTGTATATATGTAGCCCGTGCTGAGTTGACAGAAGGATCGAGAGGTGAGCACTCGTTACTGTACCTGCCAGATAACGTCAGGATCAAAACAGAAAGGAGGGTTGGTGTTCTGTAATCACAAAACGTAAATAAAAGCCGCTTAGAAAAAAGCAAAAGACAAACAGTGATAGACATGACACACTCATCCACAGTTGTCATCAATACTCCACAGCATTAACAGAGGATTTTTTCTCATCTTAAGCAGCAACATCACCAGAGGAAGACCGCTCCACTTCATATGTCAAATCCTTCTGGCAACGTCTGCTTTGCCTTTTTCTAATTAATGCAGTCAGATTTAACTGGGCCTCTGTCATGCATTTACAACTCTGTGGGCATCCCGGTCCAGCACATGTGCAGTTTGTTAATAGGCAGACAAATCACAAAGTATGTGTGAAAAATAACTGTGGTTTTGCTGTAAAGGAACCACTTTTGGAACAAGCGTTTGTTCAATGAAATGCTCAATGTGTCTGTGAGGGTGTGTGTGTGCGTGGGTGGGTGGGTGTGCAAGGAGACACATGTGGAGTCAACTGCATTTTTCACAGCTCAAGCTACTTCAAAGGCCTGAGATGAGAGTGAAAGCTTCCATATGTGACATTTGAAACAAATTGAATAAGTGCTCTGCTCTGCATGGGCCAATAATTGCCTTTTCTCGGGCACAGTCGTCGTACCGACATGAGGCAGCATCAAGACAATGTTTCAAAGATTTTTGGTGGCTGTAATTTTGCATCTGCATGTACAAGCAAGCCAGAGCCAAATCTACCACTCCTCACATTACAGCGGAGCTCATCAATAATTTACGTTTTGTTGGTATGAAGTTGACCTCAAACTAAACTGGACTACATGCTGCAGCTTCACATGAAATTCATGAACACATTCTGCACAGCTGATGCTGTAAACAGTAAAAACACTAAACTTATGAAGCTGATAACTGAAACTAAAACAGCCATACACACACTCCCCATGTAACACATTATCATTTCCTCGTTGATCCACTGTCTGTCCTACCTTCATTTCAATGACAGTCTGCAGGGCCCTAGTCTTGGCCGGATCAGCCTGGAGCTGGTTCCGGCGATGAAGCTCCTGTGGAGGGACGCGGTAAAAATAAGCCTGGCGGCTCATCATCTTTAGCACTTTCCAACACCCACAGCTTCAGATAAGATGCACTGATGCGTCTGACGAGTAACAGTCTTTAGGTCTTTTCTTTTAGATGTTATCTTCTACTGCGCATCCTTAAAAAAATCTTGTTTTGCAAAAAAGAAAAAAACTTTCCTCTTATCTTTCAGCTAGTCCCTGTTGGATGCTCTCCGGAGGACTTCTTCCCGTCTCTAACAGCAGATACCAGTGTCTGTTTTCTCCGCTCACTACTTGTTTGCAGGAAGGACGCACACTCAGCTATAGATGTCATATGAGTCCATCTCCATCACTCTCTAAGTCTCTATCTTTCTGCTTCTCACTTGTTGTCTCTGTCTCTCTCGCAGATGTCTCTGGCACACTAAAGCTCTTGCTTAGCAACACGTTCTGCCAGCACATGCGCTACACTTCTTCTATCAATAATTAATGGTAGCTCTGACCTACAGCTATGCCCACACAGAAGCAAACACACGTTCAGGCTAATGGACACACATACACAGAAAGACGCATATGGATGCACAGCAAGTTAAACAGGCTTTTTGAGCATAACAAAAAAAATCGGAATTTTGGAAGAAATAACAGTATTTTCAACATGTAATATAAATTTCTATTTACAAAAGGCTCAAAAATTACAATAGAGCTAAATGAACACTTCTCTGAAAGAGTGTCAAAAAGAATAAAGGCTTCGCTCAAAAAAATTGAGTGAAGCCTGGCAGCCAGTTAACACAGCTACTTTTTTCACATGTGAGTCACTGCAACATCTATCCAACACAAAACAATCGTCATTGTTGCAGCCTGGCTTTAATCAGCCTCACACCACCCAACGTCCACCTGCAGGCTCTGACTCTTCTCTCAGTGGGAGGGTGTCTGATATCACAACAGCTATCACATATCTGTTCATGTATGTGCCTGTGTGAGTTTGGAGGTGCCAAACATTAACTTTACTGCTGTGTTCTATTGTAATGTAAAAATAATGTAATAATAATAATAGAAATACTGCTTTCATTATTCATCTGAACTGCACATGCTGAATGTTTTTCAAACTAGTATTAAGCCAAGTAAGTTCTGCTAACAGCAAAGCTTTCTCTATCACAAACACCTTGTTCACACCCAGAAGTCACTGAGTCCCACCACTTACTGATCTGTTGACCACCTAGCAGCTCCATTGGAGCAGCTGGGGGTTAAAGGGCACCTCAGCGGTGGCAGGTTCTGCTCTGTCAATCCCCACACACATTCATCTTCACTGAACTGCGGGCTCATCAAAGCTTTAGGCCACCACTTCCAGTTTCACAGAGGATCTAGTGCAACAATTACATTGAACTGCACACTGCTAAATGTATGTTGTGCTTAAAGTAATCATAGACAAAGTTGAAGGTGCCATAATAAATACATCTGCACAGTAGGCAATAAAAGTGAGGGCTGCCTGCTGCTGCTGCTTCCTGATAATATTATTGGCAGCAGAGAGGAGAAAAAAACTGCACAAGGCATGGACAGGCACACAACCACACACCAACTTATAACTAATAACATGTATGTATGTATAAGTATATAATGTCGCACCTAAGGAAAATAAACAAGAAATGAGGGAAACCTCTCTTAAAAGGACAAGGAAAGGACAAGTTCTATCAAAGCCAACAACAATTCAAAATAAATGACAGGCTGTGGGTAAAGACAAGCCATCAAAATCAGACAAACACTGTGGGAATATGGGGCATTTATATAAAGATAGCTCATCAGTTACTAACACAAAAGATTATAATTTATCAAAAACCTCTTTGTGCTTATAGTATTTGAAAGTACCAGTTGTCATCCCTACAGTATTGTCATAAATGTACACTGAGGTATTTGGCGAAAAATACTCTAATATTTGATTTATCTTTATTTATTTTTTTGTCGGTCTGTCAGCTTTTACAAAGTGCTTTTGAGGAAATTTCAAAATGGTGAGAGATATATTGGGTATCGTAACAAAGCCAATTTGTGATAGTCTATATTTGTGATATAAGAGGAAGGCCGTATCACCAGTTTTCCCGGTGAGTTGAAAGGAGATGAGACAAGGGCCTTATCCTCTTCAGTTGTGGATAAGGAGGGATTACAGCTGTCACAGCAAGCCTCCCACAGACGGGCATGCCCACTGCTGCCACACTCCTAATCTTCTAAACACCATATGTGTGTTAATGTGTCACAGCGAAAGTGTGCCCGTCTTTTTGTCACCCTGGGCACATTCGAGCGTTAATTCATCCCGTGAGAGTGTGTGTGTCTTGACTCCTTATCAACAAATGGTGAGAGTACAGTTAAGAGCACAATGGGGGAAATTAAGTCACGCAAGAAAGCATGTCGTCAAAGAATGTCTCCTCTGCTCCACATGTGTCAGAGGATCGAGCATATGGAATGAATAGGATCAAACGTAACACCAGAGCAATAAGTGCCGGCATCCTGAATGAAGGATACGGTCAAAAGGTTCAATTCTAGCCTGAAGGCAATGGTGTCATATATGCTATGCACAGCACTACGACATGTACAGATCACACACACACACATTCATCAATCACATTCTCATCCCTTCTCCATCAGTAAGAGAAAAAGGAAACAGATTTGCTTGCCACAAATGTGTCCTCCTATCAGCTCCATGGCTTTCGAAAGAGCTGTTTGGAAAAGACAAAGGGAAAAATCAGAGGGCGAGCCCTGCAGAGGAATAGAGAGGGGGGTGAGGAGAAGGTTTGAGGGGTGTAATTTTGTCCCGATAAAGTTTTCCGCTCGAACATTCTGGGAGATCAACAGAGCGTGGCGAGTGTGCGGGGTGTGGTGGAGAGAAGAGAGCATTGGGAGTGTTTGCTGGTGGTATTTACAGTGGTCCTCAGATGTTAGTTGAGAGTGGCTTCATTAGCTGAAAAAAGCCAATTAAGATCCTTAAAAAAAGACAGGCTTTTCACCAATTAACCTTAGCACAAGACATAGCACATCAGCCTGTGGAGAAAGAAAGATAGAGTAGGAAATGATGACAGACAGACAGAGATAGAAAAGCAGATGAGAGAGGGGAGAGGACAAGACATCAAAATGTCTCAGCTGATTGGCTGGTGGCATTAGAATATGAGCGGGAAGAAGAAGCAGGAAAAGAGACTCCAATAAAGACCGATCTGCTGACATGAACTTTAAAAAAGTTTTCAAAAGCTACATTTCTGAAGTTCTGTTGCTGTTAAAGAGAGGGCACAGGGGCTCGGAAGAGAGGGCCGGCCAAAAACCACAGCAGGACTCAAGTCAGTCATACTATAGAAAAAAAAGGGGGGAGCGCTTTGCCCTTAGAGTCTCAACACACGACCAAATCCACAAACTCAGTCATACTGATCGAATACTGAGAGAGAGATGTCAAGTCCGGAGCCCCATAGGACCATCTGAAATCCGCAGCACGATCTGTGCAGTATAAAAGTAGATATGCCATCCCCAAGTACTAATCTCACAGTGAGAGTGTGCATGTGTGTGTGCACGCCCTTGGCAGCAGGTCAGAACTGGGCAGGAGCAGACCAGTGGTGCGGCTGTTATTATTGGGTCTGCAGGGACCTGGCGGCTGGGGAGAGCCGATTAGACCCAGATTTATGCCTCTCAGCATGAATGTGTGTGTGTGTGTGTGTGTGTGTGTGTGTGTGTGTGTGTGTGTGTGTGTGTGTGTGTGTGTGTGTGTGTGTGTGTCACACAAAACTTAACTCACAGTTAGTGCAAGGAACCTTCACAGCTGTTAAATTCTAATAGAACACTGCCGCTTTGTGGATGTTATTAGCACTGCAAACATTACATTGGCCAGGAAATATTAAGGAAAAGAAAAGAAGAGCTAAAAATTACAACTTAATGTGTGTCTGCCAAGTGTGACCATTTCATCTCAAGCACCAAGAATAGACTGACATAAGATGTGCCAGTGTTCTGTGTCAAGTCTGTGCAGCTAAGACAGTCTGAAACACACCATCTCCTGACAATGCACATCAGCAGGTGAGGGAGTGATGCAGCTCTATATCTAGACATACAGCACACCAGATTTCAATACAGAAATACAGATGGACAGCTGGTTAAAGTAACTTCACATCTGGCCATGGTCTATAAGTCCAGAGAGAGAAAAGGGGAAAGAGATTTCCGTTCTCTGTGGACCCTTACTCTGATTTGCAACATATAGGCCTACAATAATGAAATGTGACTAAGCACATTTACCCAAGTACTGTGCATGCTGCATATGGGATCAGATAAACTGTCGACTCTTAGTATACAGTATATACAAACATGTTGAATTTAATTTTACTTGTGGTTTTACTGCCAGAAAATTACTTTTGATACTCAAGTACATTCAATATCAATTACTTTAAGCTATATGTAATGGTTACTTTCACTTTTACCAGAGTATCATTTTAAAGGTGAAATACTTAAAAACAACCTTGAATTAAAGCCCATTAAATGGGGATAGCACATCACCAGAGTGACCACTGACTGCTGCAAACTCCATCTTCTTATACGTTGATGACTGTAACTACTGTAATCTCGTTAGCTCACTTTGTTGTGCAACTAGCCAGACCACCAGGGAGAGTGTTGTTGTTTACACTACTGTTACAGGAGCTTTGTAGCACTGGAAGAAAGAGGTTTTCCGGCCCAGAACAAGCTGGTTAGCATGCTAACTTCAGGAGATATCTCTTCAACACGAGATATCTTTGATGTAACTTGAAAGCTTCTTCTCATTCTGTTGAAAATTTCATTTTTAAATGTTTTGAACTGAAATCTTTACATATTGCACCTTTAATATTTTTTCACTTTTACTCAAGTATGGCGTGGGTACTTTCACTTCAGGCCTATAGGTTCATTCATTTGCAAACCCATGTCCTAAAATGTACTTAAAAAAGTTCAAATATAAACACAAATTTAATGTGATAATGGTCTCTTCGAGGAATACAGAGAAAGTCCCCATGCCAACATTCACCCATGTTGAAAGAATAAATAAACTGAGTGAACTGAGAAGGGAGGCATTTATTATCCCAGCTCCAGTTAAACAAGCTGAGTCATTCAAAGGAGAGTAATGGGCGCAGTAATGAAAGGTAGTTGGACTGGTTTCCTTTGCAGCTAATCAAAAAAACTAAGAGTAGTGCCCCCTAATAGAGGCAATAGCTGCACTTCGATCACCAACTCACCTTTGCTAACCATGACAAGTGCAAGGGTAAGGCCAAATTACCATTTCAGTACATAAACAAAGGTGAGAGGCGCAGAGTGTTTCTTATCCTTAAATAAGTGCATAGAAATTCTTCAATTAATATGTAATCAGGACAACATTTAATAGTCAAATCCCACGTCTAACTTGACTATTCTTCACCTTAACATTGATAAACTACATTGTTTAATCCCTCTTAATTGATTAATGGCTTTGTGTGTGTCTGAATAATAAAACATTTTTAAAAAAAAACCTTTTAAAAACTGTTCTGATTCTGATTATTCACTACTGGAGATTTATTCACTGCAGTTCAATTTGTAGAAGTAGCTCAGTTATTAGGCGCTATTTTGATAGCTTTGTATTAAAAAAAATATATATAATTTATCTTATATGATATAGGCCATGCACAACTCTTACAACCTAATTTACATATAATCCAAAGAATAAAAATAGCAACAGAAATATCTTTCCAGTACATCCAGGACATTGGGTCTGGCACGGCCAACAAATCAATTTGTTACGCTTTAAGTCACTCTTTTAGTTTGGCTTAAAAACAGAAAAAATAGCAACTACACTGCAGCTTCATCTGGTCCCTCACGCACACACACACATACACACACTCCATCACCCCATCTCAAACTCTCTCAGAGGAGGCCAGAAGGACGAAGGAAAAAAAACGAAAGAACAACACTCGCCTCTCTCTTCAATCAGGGCGGTCAGAGTGTTTTCCCTCATTAATCATACATTAATATTCAGACAAACACAGCCTGTTTTTCTACCTTAGAAAAACACTCCTTTCTCCCATCTCTCCCTCTCTCCCACCTCACCTCACCCCTCCTCCTCCATTACACCCAAAGTGTTAAGCTGTCAAACAGTTAAAAATAGCACAGCACACAGAGTGTGTGTGAACAGGTACTCACCTTTTACACACATACCATGGTTGGGTCCCATACATTACACACGGACACACACACATACACACACAAATACACGCATGTGGCTGCATTAGCATGGGGCTGAAGCACCCATGCTCCCCTCTGACAAAATCATCACAGTGACCGAACACCCGGCATGGGTGGATATCCCGTCAGCCACCGAGAGCCCAGCGAGGGAGTGTCCTTGCTGGAAACGCTAAGCCGACAGGCCCCAGATGTGTACGCATACTCATGTACAAACACACACACACACACAATCATTTTGACTAGACCGGCAGACGTGGAGGCAGACAGACAGCACATAGCCAGAAAAACAAGAACATTATGAGACAAACAATAACAGAGGCTGCACAGACATGCAATGCACACACACAAACACACACACAGACAGAGAGGTAGAGAAATTAAAGGCTAAGAAGATTTAGGAGTTAAAAATAAACAAGGCAGGGGTGAGGAGCACAGAGCAGCCTACTACTAGCCTTCCTGGCAGAGTCTATAGAGACACCTGTGCTTCACCATCGCTCGCAGGAGGGCTCGTACCTTTATATTTGCAATCAATAAAGTGTCTCTGAAGAAGACAGAAAAACAGAGGGGGTGATGTAAGAGCATATAAATAACAAGTATCTTTTATTGCATTTAGATATAGAATTTATGATGGGCTGCAATTATTTTTAGCATCAAGCTCCCTGTATGCTACATGCTACATGCTGTTGAATTAAAGCCAAATGTTATGCACAAGGCACAGGCAAGGGACATACGAGCAACTGCCATATCAGCATGTGCATACCCAGGAATACACAATCTCACACACACACACAAACCAACAGAGTCAGATTGTAAAACTGCATGGCTGAACACAGGCTTAGCACTCTCCGTATGTTAATCTGGCCCATTGATAAGACCTGCTGAGCTGCTTTCTGCTCACACACTCACCATAATACACACATGGGTACAAACACATAAAATGCAGAGGTACAGCATGGAAAAATATATCACTTTAACCATTAATATGTATCTTCATATCTGCTTGCTATTAAAAATGAGATGCTATCCTCAGGCTTTTAAATAGCACTGTGTACCAGTCAGTATGGTCAAAGTGGAAGTCATATGGTCATATTCAGAGATCAAACATTTTCTAGCATAGTATTGTTTAGCGTTATTAAAAAAGGCAACACACTTGCGGTATTTTATTCACAAAATGAAATTTTTTGTGATATTTTAGGTGAATGTAACCATTCACCACATGGGAAGGAAAACTCACCTCTCTCACATGCATGTTCTCAAGTTGCGTTTCTGCCTCCTGTGCCGCCATTGCTATGATACCGGTCCGCTGTCCCCGACCCCAGTGTCCCTGAGCCTGATTTTGACCTTGGCCCTGTAGCATCTCCAACAGCCTCTGGATGCTCTCATCCCGGGCGCCCAGCGTCTGCTTCTGCGAGTCGATTCTCATCTCCATCTCTTCCATGGTCTTCCTCAGCAGGAACAGCTCCTTGGCCTGCCGCTCGTGCTCTGACTGCAGCCGGAAGAAATTCTCCTCTGATGGATCTACAGGAGGAGATGAGGAGAAGCCGTCACACCCAGGTACCTGGCAGGGGCTAAGGGGCCGGAGTGAGCTGGAGCTGGGCGCTACCACCGGACCTTGGCTGGGGCTGTAGAGGGGCTGATTTGGGCTGTTCCTTGGCCCGGGCTGAAGGGTGTTGGCTGGGCTGATTCTCTGCGCAGCTACTGCAGTGTTAAGACCATAACCGGGGCTGTGAATGATGACGTCAGCTTCCTGTTGCCTGGAGTTGTAGGTGTTGGATGGGCTGGCTCTCGGGCTGTTCTTCGGTCCAGGACTGTGCAGGTTGCTGGGGCTTTGTCTGGGGCTGTGGCCAGGGCTAAGCCCTCCTCTGTGGTCCTGGTCTGTATTGAGTTCTCGATAGGAGCCAGGGTTCCCCTGCCATCGTTGCTGCTGCTGCAAGCGACTGTTCATCTCCCTGTGAGCCCTCAGCTCCTCCTGAAGCTCCTGAACCGTCAACGGAAGCTGCTACAAAGACAGATTGAAAAAATTCAGATTCATTTAAAAACAAATACATCAACACACTTTCATGGCAAACACACATGCAAAAGAAAATATGATTAAAACAGACCTTGTTTCTTCTGATATCCGCAGGCTGCAGCAGAGTGTGATGTGTGACAAAAGAAAGGGAAACACATGAATGAATGCAAAAACAGAGAGCAGACAGAAAAAAATTATACCCTAAAAATCAAACCATCATGTAGATAACTTCAAGCTGTTGGATGATGGTTACCTAATTTGGCCACCAGAGGGTGATATTTCCCTTCAAAACACAAGGAGATCTATAGCGGTACAGTAAGCCAAAGTGACTTGGGTTTGTTTGCAGGAGATGAGCGTCAACAGGGGAGATTGACAGGATGAAAGGTGATGTTATTCCACATGACACACAAACAAATCTGCAACTTATGAAAACAAAGTGAATTACATTTTCCAAATTCACAGATTACCTCAAACAGAATCAGAAAGACTGTTACTCACCAACTCTGACTTTTATGAGGGACATACTGTGAGTCAATAATCAATCAATAACTCAATAATAAATAATCAATAATTTATTGAGGACACTATTAAGACACGTTCAACCTAGCAGACAGTTCAGTTTCATGGTTTTGTTTGGATTTAAACAAAATGTTAAAATAATGATTAATTCATAGATCTGTAAGTACATTTTTCCAGACCCATGACATTTAAAGGACTCTAAAGAAATGTATCTAAAAATAACTGAAATAAATAAATTTAAGGGTTTTAACAATAGTGTCTGCACACTATTACAACAATCTAAAAGTGGATTGACAAGTTTTACTGTTGCAGTGAGTGATTTGTCTATACATTTATCACTTGAAAAACTGACTACAAATTGGCTGGGTGCTGGGTGTTGATGTGGACAATACATTTCACTCAACATTCCTGACTTTTGGCGAGCGACACAGTGGAAAGTCGCGCAAAATACAATATGCTACTTTACATTCAAAGTGCTCAGCTTTACTGACTGGAAAATGGAAATTCATTCTAAGCTTGAAACCATGGACACAGGGCATTCTTGATGATTGACTGAGCACAGAAGAAAAGGCTGTGAGGGATTCAAACAAAAGGCAAAGAACACAAACGCACAGCATTTAACTCCACACACAGTATGGGAGTGAGAGATTCATTTACACACACACCCACACACACACACACACACACACACACACTGAGCACAAGTGAACTGACTAATCTTTGCCTCAGTGTGACGATATTACTAATTTTTCCTTGGATATTCTTACTCCTCTGCTCGTGTCCAGAGGGTGGGGAGCACCAAGGACGCAGAGTTGAGATGTAGGAGGAAGGCGAGGGTGAACACAGATAATCAATGCACCAAGCTAGCACTGAATATCAAGTCAGAGTGGGTGGACAGTCCTCCGCATGAACACACATACACACACACAGCCAAGACTGTAGACACAAATACATATGCACATGTACACACAAGCATACGCACACACACGAACACACACGGCAAACACACACACCAAACACACAGATGGCTAGGGGACAAGCCTGGCCACTGCAGCTGAGAGAAAAGGTGACATTCCTTATGCTAATTAAAAAGTTCTCTTGTTACACTGAACTCTTCCCAGAGTCTCTCAAAGGGCAAAAAAAAAAAAAACAGGAGAAACAGATGAAAAAAGAGAAGGAAAGTGATAATGCGAAAGGCGAGATGGTGGATAGAGGTGATAAAGGAAGAGTGCAGTGACAGCAGATAAAGTGAGAATAACATTTTTCTGCATGAGATATCGCTTTTTATTTTTATAATTTTAAAATAAATAAGGCATGGGGGGGTATACGATATATATATATATATATATATATATATATATATATATATATATATATATATATATATATATATATATGTATATGTGTATATATATATATATATATATATATATATATATATATATCGTTTGTCCACAACCCGTAATTATTCAATTTACTGTCATAGAGGAGTAAAGAAACCAGATAATACTCACATTTAAGAATCAGAGAATTTATTGACTATTCAAATAGTTGGTGAGAACTAATTGACTAATCGATGCAGCTCTAATTAGTGTTAAAGACTAAAGGTACACCTATGCTTTCATTGTTAGTAAAAGACAGTACTCAAGAGTGTACTGGTGTGGGAGAGACAAATCAGCCAACACATGACAACACAGTTATACACTAGTTGCATTGGTCTGTCGCTTGAAGGAGCAGAACAGAGATGAACAGATCCCTCTATCACTGACAGAGTCACGTCAGGAAAAGCCTACAGACACAGAGTCTCATAACATTGAGTGTCCTGCTCCGCTTTAATGCCGTATGCAGAATCTCTCTACTAGTGGTTGAGGATCTACTACTTGAGTAGTTCAGTAGACAGTCCAGGAAATTCATATAAATTCATATTACTGCTAGATGCACATCTTCATGCAAAGTTAGCATGCAGTTCTGGTTGTTATGGGGGTATTTTGTGAAACATCTATAAACTAAAACTCTGTAAAGAAAGATTGTTAGTCTGTTTTGATTTTCAAAGTTTCTGTTTCATCACGTTTTAAAACCAGAAAAAAGGGAGGCGCGCATGTGTCACAGTGTCCTCACACTGCATGACAATGTGAGATTAAAAAAACAAAAACAAGCTATAAATACAAATGCAGAGGTGGCTCCTTGGTTACAAAAGGTAGGAGTCCGATGGAACAACGCAGATATGATCAAAGTTTCTGCACACTTGTGTGAGAGAGATGATGAGTATTAAACCCATTTAACAAAGACTTCACAAACTACATAGTGTGAATGATGCCTATAATGGGTTAAAAACATATATCTTATGCAGATTCACATATTTCTATTTCCCAACCAGACAATCACAGAAACACAGGGAATTTAAACACCACACAGACAAATGGACATACAGATGGACAGTGTGAGACAGGAAATGAAAGACAATGACAGAACACAGAGATACTTTATCGCAACTATGCAGTGAGTTAGATGATAATGCCTCTGAAAATGAGTGGGACGGGACAGACTGGTCACTGTCCATTCAGGAGTAGCTGTGAGCATTTTTTACAATCTGGCTAACACACAGAATGGATGCCACCGGGGCCCGTTCCCATGGAAACACAGACAGCGCTGAGCCTGGCAAACATCTTTACAAATGAACTGCACAGGAGTCTCTCTACGCAACCTTGAAGACAGTAACAAAAGGCATGATGTGCAAGGAGAGATGGGCGCGCCAACACAAAAAGTCTCAATGTGATGTGTGAGCGGACAAAGCAAAGAGTTTGGTTTCAAAAGGAGATTTTTCCACCATCTGACGTCTTCTCTCATAAAGAGACTTACTGTTTGTCTTCAGGGTGGAAAGATTTGAACAATCTTTTCAATTTGTCATTTTTCTCACCTGCATATCGTCTTGGTTAGTCCTCATATGGTCCTTCAAAACCGAGGTCCTCACTCCCTCCTCACGCCTTACCCCCTTGTCTCTTTTCACATCTGGGCTCCAGAAGTTCACGTTGTTCATGCTGGGCCCCGTCCGCCCGTCCCTCCCTCCATCCAGTTCTCTCCTCAGGTTGTCATTCTCCCTCTGCAGATCCCTCAGCTGAACCTGAAGATCAGTCTCTCCCCGTCCAGCTGAATCCACTCCCTGCAGATGTCTGCCTGTCTGGCGCCGCAGGCTGGATGTCCCTGCAGCCTGCGATGTTTGGTCTCCATAGTGGTCTGACGGGTGATGCAGCCCATATGAGGTGATGTTTGGGCTGCTGCCCGAGGCTGTTGTCCGACCAGTGTAGGATGAGCGGCTGGTGCTCCTGCCCAGTGTCATGGTACCTTTAGGATACCCTCCAGAGGGCTCCAAGGACTCCCGCTCATTGGGGTACATGGTACCTGAAGTGGCATATGCGGCACTCAAAGACTGGATGTTCTCCATAGACAAGGTTTTACCACCTGGCGCTGTCGCTGAACCATAAGTTACTCCTTTGTTTGCTGCTGCGCCGGGTTTGCTCTTAGAACCTGGCCTCGACACCGACCCATGACCTCCAGCGACTTTAGGTGCTGGAGCAGGCCCACCCCCTGACACAGAGCCTGGTTCTAACCCCGAGCGGGAGCCCGGTGCTGAGCTTACAGCCTGTTTTCCTTTCCCCTGTTTGGGGGATCTGGAAAAACGTGAATGAGATGCGCTGCCATCAGTGTGCCCACTACTCTTCGGGCCAGCAGACAGCTTGCTCTGCGAGGGCTTGGCTCTAATGTTAATAGGCATTCTTTTATATGGCAAAAGTCAACTTCTGAGAGGAAACCTTTAAGGTCTGGAATATTTTCATGTCTCTTTATGGTGGCAGAATGACTAACAAGGTTGAAAATAAAGGCCACCTCTTGGCCTCTCAGTTTTCACGTGTCCATCCTTGATTGTAAAGGGCTTGAGGCTGAGTCTTATTTAGTCCTGTTAGAAGAAAGTGGCACACTGACTGTTTGCTAGAGGACACACAGGACAGAGGTCTTGTGTTTTCAGCTACAGAGCAGGACATCATGGATTCTAGACAGGTGAGAGAGGACAAACATTGAGAGAAAAAAACAATCAAATTTAAAAGAAAAAATAGGCAGATGAGGCTCACCACATTGTTCATAGGGATGGTTTTCACACTCATACCAAAGCAACTTCTATGTTATTTTGCGTTAAGCTGAATCACCTTACCGACTTAAAAATCAGAATACCATAGTTTGCTGCATTGAATAATCCAGATATCCAGTTACGGACTAGAGCTGATCGATATTTGACTTTTCCATAAAAACATTCTTATATCTATACATTAGTCAGTAAACACACCTTGTTTGCAATGATACCTCAAATGTGGTTGTTGAAGATGTGATAGAGGCAAGATATTTTAGAGTTTATAATCAAACTTTGTGTACAAAATGACATCAGGGCACTGTAACAGTAAACTTCACTGATAATTTAACAATTCAATCATACACACAGGCAAACATATATGCCGATACCACAGTATCTGTGATAGGCCAGTAAAGGCCAACAAATACATCGGTCAGGATCTATTAGAGAGGGACATTTAGTACATTGTGACTAAGTGGTATTCAACCCTGCTCCTGGAAATCCACATTCCTTGATGGCGGATCCACACGAGCATGGTTGGCGACCACTAATGTAGAGGAAAAAGTTATCTTACTATTAGTACTGTATTCAGTGAAGAGAATACAGGAAACCAAAGTCAGTTTAACCTCCATGCTATAAATTAGTTGCGTAGAATACCACTAGTTTCCTGCTCATTAGTCCCAGAACACCTTGCACAGCCATAGTCACCTCCGTAAATGATGAGAGAAAAGGGAGCAGCTTCACTATTTCAGCACCATGGACAGCATCAATCTACCATCATAAGCATGGGCTCTAATGCCTGCTCAGGTCTGAGAGAAACAGGAAAATAATAGTGTGATTGGCCATCGCCATGGCAGACTGCTGAGGGAATTGGAAGACCGGTCTTTATTATCTGCAGTCCCTCAGGGCACTTACAAAACTCATTGTCGGAATTAATCAGGGCTAAAATCATACCGGTACCTTAGGCTTCGACTAAAAAAAGGCACAAGGAATTTAGGTTAAATCACAATTGGAAAGTATAGCATGATAACACTGTGATTATTTTTGGATTTCTGTATAAATTTAGCATTATACTGCATGTCTATCATTGTACACTTATTGTCTTTGGAGGCAAAAAGCTGACATACATAAAGATGGTCCACAGGAAATCAAAGTAAGCACAACCAAGCCCGGGATGCACCAGACATTTGGGACTGTCTGCAAAGCAGAGGCAAATCCAAATCATAATCCCACCTCTAATCCAAGAGGATTGGATGCTGGGAGTGGGTGCACGGGATGCAACGAACCAAGAGATTGGTTAAGTCTGCTTGTCAGTCATACCATAGCTGTCAATCCCCTTATCCATCATTGTTGGAGACAATGAATTTAGCTTTATGTGATAGCAATGGAGCCACCATACCTGTGATTATAACTCTGGAACACTGACTGTGCAGTTACATCCCAGATGATGGCGAGCAAAGTTAAAACAGCAATGACAGCTGTGTGTGGACAAAAACACAAAAACAAACAGAGGAACTGCACACAGGTCAGCTCGCTACAATTAAATCTCTGGCTACAGATATCAGATGTCATTTGCATTAAGATGGAGGTGTCACGAGTCAGCGCGTCCGGTCAGTTCCGGTGGGCACGCGCCCATCTGTACACCTCCTTTTTTTTAAGAACTAAAAGGGTCGATAAAACTAGAAAAGAAAGACAGAAAGAAGAAAATGATAATGTGTAGCCTGTGTGAGCAGTAGGAGACAGCTCGCAACATGTACCGGCCTCTGCACTTACTTCTGAGTTGGCAGCCAGCTGTTGCCGCGAAGGAAAAAAAAAAAAAAAAACTCGAGTCACCTCCCCAAACAAGCGACAGCGGGACCATTTGCGTGATATCACTTGTCTATAGGAGCCCCTTCCTCTTTCTCTCTCTCTCTCTCAGCTCCACATGCCGCCAACCTCACGTCCAAACCGTGACCCCGCACCGCCCCACATTTCACGAGTAAAACGCTCTTTGTGCATGTGAGCACGCAGCCCCGGATAACTCTACTACGACCACGGCATGAAGGATTAGTTTCTTGCTCATATGCACACGGCTACATGAGTTCGAGCTAGTACCTTATATAATAATTAATCTGCCACACAAAACTGAGAGCGCACAGAGTTCCGTTGGTTTCCCAAATGTTGCCGACATGACGCCACGAAATTCCAGGTGTGTGCACGCAGCGACTGGTCGCCGCGGGGCTTACCGGACAGGCACCTCTCCATCACCGCGAAGTCCCGACCGACCCCTGTCCGACTTCGGCTCAGGCTCCATGATCTCATCGGCTCAGCTCTCTCATGATGACCTGTCCTGCCATCGGGTCCTCGTGGGCGCGCCCTGACGAGCTGGCGCGTGCGCGACCCACGCGGCTTGATGGGGCAGCAGGAGCAGCCTGGTGATTGGAGGGCTTGATTTTGTTCATACACCTACATGAGCGTCAGCCGGGTATGGGAAACCCGTCTCTGCCGGTGAACGACAGAAGATAAGATGGAAACCAGGCACTGCGAAAAAAAAAAAAAGTATTCATTTGGTTTGTCATGAATATAAGATATAAGTAATAAACATGAGATGCAAAGTCGAAATAATGACGTAAATAAATCAACATTTTAAGCAGAAAGTCAATATTATGATACAAAAGTCATAAATATGTGATAAAAAAAAGTCGAAATAACAAGATAAAAAGTCAAAATAATGAGATAAAAAGTCACAAGTAAGAGATCAAAGTAAAAACTGTGGCAGGCCCAAATAATGAGATTAAATGAATCATAACGAATTGCTGTAAATTTACAGTGGATTTACAACAGTATCCTACTGTATTTTACAATAATTGTAAAATACTGTTAAATATTCATGCTTATATGTAAATTAACAGTTAATGCTCAGTTAACAATAATAAACTGTAATTCAACAGCATAAAACAGTATTTTCTGTCAAGCAGTGGAGACATGTGCTAACATCCCTTCTCAAGTCCAGTCATTCTCCATCAGCATCTTAATGATGATTGCGGGTTTATGTTTCCATTTTGATGATAGCACTCCTTTACTGATCAAACTCCTCAAACTACTCATTTCGAGTGACAATATATAACCTAACTGGCTATTTCTGAACTTAACTTTGGAGAGCACAGCTCCAGCCTATTATTGTGGAGTTCAACAGAGCAGGTAAAGTTATGCTTATCTCCCAAAGTCCAGTGTATTGTCTGCATAATTATTGAACTGTTGACATTTCAGATGTTTCATTAGGTCTGTTTGATTAGTTCAGGTTGCTAAACAGGGCTAAGTGAAGCCAGCTCTGTAGCTAGCTTGAGCTCAGTTAACTGTAGGTGTTGCTGACCTTCATAATGTTTGATATTATATGATTTTATCTCATGAACGGTGAATGCTGTTGTCAGCCTTTTGACTTTTTAATTTAAAGCATAAGCATGAGTTTTTTTCTTATAATTTCTGATTTTTCATGTCATGAGTATGAATCACCATATTTTTCTGTGATAAAAGCCAATTGAGTGTATCATGTCAGATGTAGAGACAATAAAACTAATCTAAAATAACATCACTTTGGTTGAATAAAGCCGCAACTTCTCTCACAACTGCTGAGAACTGTGGACCTGGGCGGGAACTCACTGCAGCTCTCTGAGAGGTTTATGAAAGAACTGCAGGTGTTTAGTTCTCATTCACTAAGTATAACTCAAACTGAAAACAAATAAGAATGACTATTTTTGTGTTGGAGGTTTCACTCTCGGAAAAGAGGTGCTGTTTCTCGGATGGAATTCACAAGCAGCGAGACAAAAAATGAAATTGGGATTTCAGCCCACAGTCTAAAATAGGTGTACAGTGCAGCAAGCTGCATCACCCACACAGCAGGTCTGGCTGTTGCATGATTCCTTTATTTTCTTTCAACATATCTCCATGCCCATTTATCGTTGAACTATTCAAATGGTCAGCAGCCTACCTCTTACACTTGTGAAACTGTCTAAGAGGAAACTTAGAGAGATAACAGGTGACTCGTGTTACTTTGAGTGAGTGCAGCAGGTGAAGTCTTTTTACGTCATATGTAACCTAATAACTAGTTTCATTTCCTCCTAACATCAAACCAAAGAGAAGTGAAATTTGATAGGGTGTGGGGTGTTCTACAAGCAGGCACGCTAACAGACTCACTTGTAATAAAACTGAAAACAAGCCAGTCGAGTGACACCAGGTCCAGTTTATTTGTACAGTCGTATATAGATGTCTCAGTGTACAATGAATACAGCAACTTGATTAATTTGCTGCCAACAATAGCAGCATGAAACAAAACAGAAACTGCATGAGAGAGCCTTTAAAGAATCAGCAACAGTTTTCTTTGGATAAAACAACAGAACACAAGCTTGGAAAGAAAATGTTTTACATGGAAACATTAAACATTAGTTTTTAAAAATACCAAAATAATGACAGAAAAAGTCAAAAGTCAAAGTCATGATATAAAAATCCTGAATATGAGATGCAAAGTCGAAATAATGACATGAAAACCTGTTATTATTTAACAGTCGAGTGAAACAACAGAAAGGTTACAAAGGTGCAAAGGTTTTTACTTTTGATTTTTTTTTTTTTAAATGATTCTTACATATTAAGAACATCAACCATGTAGCTGTCATTGGGACACAAGACAGGCTAAGTTTGTCAACGTGAGTGTAATGAGAAGATGAAAATTCTCAATAACCTAAGTGTTCTCGATCAGCCGTTAGACGGTGGTCACATAAAACTTTCACTCATGTTGTTGTCGTAAAATTTGAGATTATCTGATGACAGCGCCATTCTCACACGGTTCCAGAAAAGGGGTTGAGCCCTTGGGTTCCTTGGCCAGGACAACACAGACTTCCTGCACAGCCTTCTCCTCAGCTGAAGGTACTTCAGTTTGGGAAACATCTCATCGAGCAGAACCAGCACAGCTGCATCCATCTTTGGAAGTAATCAGAGTTAATTTGGTGCCGGGAAACCATGGCAACAACTCAGCAGGGGGAAAGATTCACACACATGAAGATACGTTGATTTTACTCACCTTCTCATCCAGAAGCCGCTGCTGAACCATGAAGAAAGCCTGGCGGATCACACCGTTCACTGTCTCACTACCAGCAGCAGCACTGGACAGCACAAACACTGTCTTCACACTGCTGTACACGGCATTATGTAGATTTTCAATACATGACAGCCCAGGAATCCAGTCCCTCTCCTCCAAACAGAGACAAAACCTCCTGTGATCCGAGTTCTCTAGGTTGACCAACAACTCATTGTAGACCCAATCCCTCACAGCATTGTTGCTGGTATCGAACACCACAAAAGCGTCGTAGTGATGATTCGAATCATTCCCACCCAGCTGGGTATAGCCCTTATGTTCTGCCCAAAGTACCTGTAGGCAATACCACAGGTCCCAGCCGTAGAGATGCTTCAGTAGGGGCAGGACAGTGAACGCCACAGCCAAGAAGGAGCAGACAAGGAAGGCTAAGCCACCATATATGTCCTGGCATGAACGCTGGTCCATAGACAGAATACTCTCGCCCTGCTGGGACTCCGGGAATTGACAGTGAACAAGTGTGGTGAGATGAGGAATCGTTATAGGAGTGCTGCGCAAAAAGTCCGCAAACCAAGACGTAACACAGTCGCATTTGAAGGGGTTGGCGTGCAGGGTGAGTTTCTGAAGGGCGCTACCTTTTTTAAAGGGGGCAGGGAGAAACTGTTGGTTCAACTCTTTGATCTGATTGTGGCTGAGATACAAATACTGCAAGGATCCTGCCTTATTGAAGAATTTCTGAGGAATAAAGCTGAAGTGATTGTGACTGAGGTCCAAGAGAGATACAGATTCTCCAAACTCTGTGACCTCAGGAGGCAAATAGGTGAGCCTGTTCTGACTGAGGTCCAGGCGACTTAAATTTTTGAGTGCTGAGATGTTTTGCCATGGGAAGTAGTTCAGCTCATTGTTGCTGATGATGAGGGTCTCAATGTTTCTTGGGAGGCTACACAGCACCTCCGGTGAGATTGAGTTCAGTTCATTGGTGGAGATGTCCAGGTACGTGAGACTTGTCAGGTTTTGGAAGAAATATGTGTACCTGTTGTTGTCATACCCCCACATAATGTTCAGGTTGTTTCCACTGAAGTAGAGGTACTTCAGAGAGCTGCTCACCAGCCGTTCATCTATTCGCATCCCAATGCCGTTGTTTGCCAGATTTAGAACTTCCAAGTTAGCCAGACCTTGAATGAAGACTAAGCGATGGCCCATGCCTCTCATCTTGAAGTGAAACTCATTGTTGCTGAGGTCTAACACCTTAAGAGTGGCGTTAAGCTCACTGAAAGACTCGTTGTAATAAAAATCCAGCCTATTGTATGACAAATTAAGAAAAACCAGATCTTTCATGCTATTGAATACCCCGCCCCTCAATGCCTGGCTCATATAATTGAAAGAAAGGTCTAAACAAACAGCATTTTCCATGCCTACAAACACCTCTTTGTGAAGAGACATGATGTCATTTTGAGACAGGTCAAATGACATTTTATTTAGACAATAACTGCGCCATTGCGATGGAGATTTTGACCCGGCGTCCCCCAACAATTCCGGCCCATTTAACTGGTTGGATTCCAGGATGTCACTTCTAGGTGTGATTTTTCGATCTATCAGCATTAACGGTGGCGCAGTAAAATCATGTGTGTACAAGTTCTGCCTCTGACAGCTTTCCTGTGCTGCAATCTCTGCTGACGGACTTGAGCAGCCCGGAAGGAAACTAAGGATGTTTTGGGAGAGGTCAATATTGATAAGAGACGGCAATCGTGTCAGAGCTTTCAAGCTGCAAGTATTGATGAAGTTCATTCTCAGTTCTAATTTCTTTAGATTTTCAAGCTTGGACAGAACGTCCAGGCTCTCGTTTGAAACGATGTGGAAAAAGTTGCCACTCAGAAGAAGAGTTTTTAGACCAGATATGTTGCCAATATGTGGGGAGAGGACCAGTTCTCGGAATGTTTTCAGCGGTTCATAGTTATAGATGAGGCTAATCCAAGTGAGGCCCTTCAGATCTGCAAAAAAGGTGCCATTCCGTATATCGTATGCCAGGAGGTTGTCAGAGAGGTCCAAGCCCTTTAAATTCCTCAAAGGTCGGAAAAGCCCCTCTGGAAATGTTCTTAGAGAGTTTCCTCTCAAGCTTAGAAAGGTGATGGAGCTGTTCTCAGCATAGAATGACTTGGAGTGTAGTTTTAATGGACGGTTATCTGGGCAAGGAAAGCAGGGCCTGGCAGCATGATCGCAACGCTGGCAATTCCACTCCAAAATTAAATGATTGAGGAAAGTCAGGTTAGCAAATGCTCCTTCTAAAACCTCTGTGATTGTATTCTCCCTCAAATCCAGTAGCTCTAGTGAGCGTGGAAGCCCTACAGGGATAGCTGTCAAGTTATTATACCCCAAAGTAAGATTTTTCAGTTTAGGGAGCCCTCTGAAAACCTCCTCGCTGATGTTAAAGGGCTGGCCACAAGGGTTTGCATAAAAGCAGTTCTTGGAGAGATAGAACGCTTCGAGATTCGGTGTTTGTAAAGGTTGGATAATGTGGGAGATGCAGTTCTCACGCAGATCGAGAATTTTCAGGCTTTCAGGCAACCAAGGTATACGGGTGAGGCTGTTTCCTGACAGATTAGCAAATGTAAGGTTCCACAGGCTCCTGAGGGCATCATCATGGATCTCCATCTTGCACGAGCGGTCACTGTAATCTCTCAGGAGACCTGGCAGACAATTTCCAACGATTTTCAGAGTGCGAAGGTTCTTGAGACCTGATAAGTCATCTGGCCCCACCTGCTGTATCTTCGTCCAACTTAAACTGAGCCACAGGACACTTTCAGACTTGATGATGGGGACACGCTTGAGTGGTCTTTCAGAGCAGTCTACATAGGTAGCATTCATGTCAGCGTCACATGGGAAGAAGCTGGTGTTTATGGTCCTCACTAATTGAGGAAGCTGGAAAAGGATGACCATAGTGTTCAACACAGCCTGAAAAGAGAAACTTGATTTCAGTTGTTTGTTGATGGGTTAGGTGTAGACAAATTGAAATGACACTGTATAGAAATTGGGATTTTTAGGGGGATTTAGTGCTCCCCACAGATTTGCAGAGTGCAAATCCCAGGTCTGTAACAACTGTCAGACTTTATGTAGTTTGTAATACAAAACTTATAACAATGATTGTTACTATTACATCATGAAAATGTTATGAAAACTGTATCTTCAAGTAGGCATGTAATGCCGAGGTCCTACCCTCTCTCTGAAATTACAAAGTGCACAAACAAATGCTAGGGGTGGGATGGCTGAGGCAGACACCATTAATCCTATTACAAAAATGTTACAAGGTGAAAACGTCACATAATGTTGCTTCAATTTTGCATTAGATCAGATATTGTTCAGTACATTTTCAGCAATATCGCCAAATGTGTACCTCTACTGTTAAGATGAGTGCAAACGGTGAAAGGCATCACTGAAATCAGTCATTTCTGCGCTTATAATGCAACAACAGCAGGCACATCATTTTCTCACTGTGAAAAGTAATGCTTTTTGATGGCAGAATCAAATGTTATTTTACTTACCATAGTGGATGTAGCTTGCATCTTAAAATTCACAATGGGCTCAAGATGAAATGTGCAATCCAGGTCGAGAATGGAAACATTGTGGTGTTCCAAGGTCTGTGCAGTGGCATTAAACCAGCCCCACTTAAGCAGAAGTGAAAACATGTGGTCATATGCAAATCATGTGTCCCACTGTAAGTCAAATGCATTTGGTTCATGAACACTGGATAAAGATATCACTTGAAGTGAAGATCTAACAGTAATGATTGTCCTTTATTACAACCACTTTGGAAAATATAAAAAATCATAATTACTTAAAGGAGTTCCTTCTCTGAAAGAAACAAAAGGGACAGTGAAATGAAAGGGTTCTTCCGTTCGTGGAAGTTCGATGACTTCCTAATTCGCTGCAAGTTCTGAAGAAGATTTATAAGGAAGTGATTCACCACCTGCTTCAAAAGTCCTATAGAAATGCATATGCATCCAAAGATTCATTAAACACAGGCAGTATTTTTACAATTGCTTTATTAAGTGCATGGTATCATGAAATCAAAACAGCATTCCTTTTTTTAAAAAAGCCAAACAGTTCCAATAAGCAAAGAAAAGACAGACTGTGATCCTTATTTCTGTGAATCCAAGTTAACACACTGAAAAGCCCTTTATTTTCTGTGTGAATGTAAAGAGTCAAAAATGAAATATTCAAACTGTATGAATAAAATGTGTTTGATTAATCAAACCTGCCATTTTCCAGTGCTGTGTTAAAACAATCATCTCCCCAACCACCCGTTAAAAGAAACTGTGGCAATCACCATAGCCACAGAAAGTTTACAAATAACATGAAGAAATACAAAGTGTGTTCTGGTCAGAGAGCACTTTCAATGCTTTGGCTTTGGACTGGACCTCACACTGTCCTGGAAACAGAAGCAGAATGTCTCGTACACACAGTAGTGTCTTCCTATCTTTTCTTAGCAGGAGAAACAGCACACTACCAGGTAGTTATCTGAAATGTACAATCACTGACACAAGTGTTGTATCATCCAAAGAGCGATGTTCATAAAGCCATCAGACTCAGCATCCACCTTGGAGAGAGAGTGATTGTTCCCTGGGTACCACAGCAACCTAAACAATCACACATCAGAGCAAGAGTTAATCAACAATAAAAGTCTTGTTGTGCAGTGCAAATCTGACATAACTGATAAAACATATTAGTCAGACAAGCTGCTTACCGGACTGGGACCTGCTTCACTTTCAGAGCTTTGTAATATTCCAGTCCTTGCTTGTTAGGTACACGCTTGTCATCTTCCCCTAAGGTAAGCAATACTGGTGTCTGTACCTACATGAGAGATCATCTTAGGTTATGGCATTGTGTAACAACACCAACATGTTGTGAAGTGATATGCACACAGTCAGAAAGATATACACAGCAATACACATACCTGTGTGACATGTTTGATGGGGGACTTGTTCAGCATCTGTTCCCAAACAGCTGGATCGGGTAGGCAGTCTGTGCTGTAGTTGAACCCAGCCTCAACAATGCACCTGCAAAAGTCACAGTTAGAACATCAACAGAAGGAGAGGAAAAATAAAATCACTCAATGTGCATTATTGAACACTTCCTGCCTCGACAGTGAGGCGGACACATGCCCTTTATCCCACTTGTTTGCGTACAGCTGTCAGAGTTGAGAGTAAGGGTATAAATGATAAAACAACAAATGTTGTGTGGTTGTGCATAACTGACACAGTCAGGAAATGAGTAAACAAATGTGGGCATAAGTGTGGGAATGTGCATGCCAAGAAGTACCAGTCTGGGATGTCAGTGCTGCAAATCATGGAGGCCAAATTGACGACAGGGTTGCGAGCCACGCAGGCCTTGTAGAACCCTGGGTACTGGCCGATCAGATGACAGGCCAGGAAACCACCGTGGGAGCCTCCGGAAACTGCCACCTTCTTTGTGTCAAACTCGCCACTTTTAAGGACACTTTCAACAGCAAACTGGTGGGAGGAAAAACATGGAGGGGTTGCGAGGTTGTTGGTGGTGGTGATGAAAGAAAGACGTATTAGCTAATCACAAGTCAGAGTGAAAAGAAAAGTGAAGACTCAATAAAACTACTTTTGGTTTGAGTATGACTTAAACTATGGTAACCTCAGCTATATAAAGAAACCAGATATGGTTTCACAGCAGCATTTGTTGCATTCTTACTTGAACATCCTTGACGTCCTGGATGCCAATATTGCCAGGTAATGAGAGGACGCTGTCCTGGCCATACCCAAGAGAGCCACGATAGTTCACTGACAAACAACAAATTAAAACAACAAACAAAAAACAAATAAATTACAAATGTATCATTGGTAGATATTATGATGTATTCTTATACAGGTAACACAATATATTTAAAGCCAACAACACTCTAAATTGAGCTTGATAAGAGGTTGCTGGGCTAACTGAAAACATGGACATAAAGTAGTTTGCTTTTTGTGGCTTACAACCTTACTTAAACCTTCAGGATGGTTCAACAGATTCACGGTATACTGAGTTGCTACAACTTCCCCATTTTAACAAAAGCAAACCATGAAGAAGCTTAAACAGTTCTTAAGCACATGAGAGCTTATTAAATGTTCACAAGATAGAAAAATCACAATAAAGCAACTTGAAGTGGCTAAAATAATTAGACTTAAGGCTGTATTATCCCATGGGGAAATGCGATAATTGTTGTGCAATATAAGTACATACAGCAACAGAGTAAAACACACAAGATCAAAACAGCAACTCTATCCACGCTCGGCCCTGTTCTGCGAGGCCTATCACATAATAAATACTCTTCTCGTGTGAAAGCCGAGCAGAGTGTTTGACCTGTCTCCATCTACTTTGTATCTGCAGGAAACAGTATGTGAACCGTGCTCATCCCCCTCTACACATCAAGTACATATCCTATCAATAGATAATCGAGCTCTGAGCAGCTTAAACATAAACTCACCCAGTAATACGGCGAAGCCCATCCTGCACAGCACAGACGAGGACAGAAGCCACTCAGCTACAATCACTGAGTGAGGACCCCCTAAGTGAAAGAAGCCAAGTATGTAAAATACAGATAGAGTTTTTGTTAAAAGCCGTGTCTTCATGTGCTCAGAAGAATCAATATGTGACGCCTGAAGACTATCTTGAATTTGAGAATATGATTAGGTGGGCATATTATGAGTGCCTACCAACCAACAAAAAGTTGAAATAAGATATTTTTTCCCATTAGCACCCCACTGCTAGCATTATGTTAAAGGTAAGAGCTAAGTACAGTTGCTCTGTTGTTGGCTGCACAGACCATCACAAATCACTACATCAGCCCCCAGCCCCAGAGGACATTAGAGCTGAGTGGATTAACTATATGTTTGATAGCCACATCCCCATAACAGCTGGAAACCTCTTGTAAATGCTAACCTTCCAAGAGCCAGTTTGAAGCTAAGAGCTAAACAAGTGCACTGCTCTGTTGTTGTCTGCAAATATCAACCAAAAAGTCCTCTATTGTAAGGATGTCAATACCTAGTGGATTTACTTTGTTTCTGATGGAAATGTGACAGAAATGACTGAAAATGTTGAATTGCGTGTGTGTGTAATTCACTCTGAGAATATTCTTGTGACTTTCCAGTTCAAATTCAAGGATGTGTGAATTTTCAATTTCATAACTGGACAAGCTTGAGAATGGATCAATGAAGGGCTGATTGAGACCCGACTTCAAACTTGTAAACTGTATGCTTGCCACATTTTATGTTGTTTTGCTTTTTAATTTGTAGCTCAACCTGTTGAGTTAGGTGTTAGCATGTTATTTGGTTTATGTGGCTACTCCCAGTCTGGGATGATGTTAAGACTAATGTTGTAACAATGGGGGGCAGTCAAGGGAAGCTAGTAGTCGGTTTGATGGTGGTCACTGTTTTTTTCATGTTGCTTTTTGTGTATGTATGACAGGGCTAGCATGAGCTTTGGTGTTACATGAAGCCTGTTTTGCTCTGGGCTTCTCACTTGTGTGTGTGTGTGTCGAAGCAGTCTGCACATTTACTTTATAGACATGACTTGAAAATAACAATATAGCTGCATGTGAAAAACAAAAGGTCAACCTGCAGGATTCATTTGCTTAACAGTGTGTATCTTTGATCAGCACCAGGCAGTTAACTCGCTAACATAATTCAAAGACCAGGAAGGGGGCCTTCAAGAGACAAGAGCTTAAACAGAGTGTTTTATACACAGAGGGAATAGAGCTTGAATAGATGCACTGGACATTATACGACTGAACATTAAAGCATGTAAGACTATTTTAGTGGTAAGCCAGAATGAAAGTATGAACTTGACAGTGATCATTATGTGTGTCCTTCAAACATTTTGCCACCAAGAACACCATCGTCATAGCAACTGTTGACAATGCCAAACGTTGCTGTAGCAGTTGCTCTTGATTGAACAGGAACAAATCCCGATACAGATTCAATTCTAAAAATAAACTCAGCATGGATTAATTATACACGTGTCCTACTTCTGAATGTTAGAACATTGAGATCTATCTATATCTATCTCTCTATCTATCTCTCTCTATCTATCTCTCTATCTATCTATCTATCTATCTATCTATCTATCTATCTATCTATCTATCTATCTATCTATCTATCTATCTATCTATCTATCTATCTATCTATATCTATATCTATATCTATATCTATATATATATATATCTATATCTATCTATCTATATATCTCGATTTATTTATTTATTTATTTATTTATTTTTTCCATGATGACAGTAACTAACCATGAGGAATTGCAATAAGAGGCAGCTTCACTCCATCCTTCACCTCCTTTGGTTTGATCAGCAAAGCTTCGAAATCAAGGCCAGCTAAAACACAGAAAAAACCTGTTAGACCCCCAGAGATTTCATATGCTTTTCTTCAGGTGTCCCAACAGTTTTCAACCCCCTTCACAAACTCCTAAACTGTTATTTCTGGCTTAAAATAAACCAGTCATCTCAGGAGCTTCTTCATGTAAACTCCTTTACTCCTTCTTCTGTTAACAGAATTGTCTGCCATCTTATCATAATCACTTATACTACCTCATGTTGCATGTATCATTATTTTGTATTCTTTTCAAAAAAACATTGGTTGACAGATCAGATAGACCCAGTTACTAAATTCAGCCTATGTTTATTCTTTAAAAAGCCACCTACCGCCCCTTAAGATCTTATAAGTTACCTGTCCAAACAAATGTAATTCAATTTGACAACATTGTAATCAATCTTTGGCTTTAAAGCTCATAATCTTCACTTTTTGCTGACTCTGTCCAAAGGATGTGGATTCAACCATCTGATTATACTTAGGCTGTAGATTATTGGTGGCAATATACTAGTCTTTAATATATTTAGAGATGTTTCTGGCATTTTCTGTACCCTCACGATGTACGATGTACATCTAGCTCACACTAAAATGAAGGATTCTTACGGTATTGACTGTTGTCTTGCTCTGGGGGAGGGGTGAAACTCAAGATCTGCCAATCAATATCTGTCAACTTCTGAGAGTCCTCCAGAGTTACCCAGACCACTTCTTCCTGAGATTCCCTGGCTGGAAGGAAACCTACCCTCTGGGCATAGAAATGACATTGCAAATAGGTTATACAGTAGATAGTTTTTTTTTTAGTACTATAACGGTTTTGTTAAATGCACAAAGGTTTAATTTATGCAACAGTTGCCTTGATATATACTATGAAAACACTGATCATACCAGACTTGGTGGGCAGTTTGGAGAGGAGCAGCTAACCACCATCAGATCTCTCTCTACATTCAGCAAACACCAGTTACCAACATCAGACTCTACAAACAAACAAATGTAGAGCATCATTAGATACACTCAAGCAGTCCCAGCATGCTGATATGATGAATAAATTAATTCTTGTATATTGTCAACATCAAACATCAGTAAACAAGAACCTGAGCATGACGCAAAAAATTATAAATTTCTCTAGAGTAGGGATAGAGCGATTATCAGCCAGGCCGATTTATTCAGCATTGATGATATTCAGCATTTTGACATATCAAGGCAGCAGACTCTCCCGAAATTGTAATAAACATCCCAGTCCTCTACAACTCACAACTACTAGTAACATTAGTGTAAGCCCATTAAAGTTATATAAACATAAGCGGCAGCTCTGCTTGCTCACAGTCCCTCCAGACGTGCCTGTTCATCACTCGAAACAAGGTTGCTGATAATATCGAAATGGAAATAGTCCGTGACAGTGGAAGTCTGTGTGTGTGAGTAAAAGAGTAAAAACCTAATAAACTCAATTCAGTCCAGTTTTATTGCAAATAATTATATAAATAAAAAACGAAATGAAGATGCTGTAGGCTATTTAGTGTTTTTAACGGTTTAATCACTTGAAACAAGGTTGCTATTGATAGGGAATTAGTTAGTGATAAAAGTAAGAAGTGTTTTGTGTGTGTGTGTGTGTGTGTGTGTGTGTGTGTGTGTGTGTGTGTGTGTGTGTGTGAGAGAGAGAGAGAAAGGGGGTACAATTCAGTTAGTTTTATTGTAGGGAAGCATGTGGAGGGGATGGCTATAGAATAGTGTGTGTGTGCAAATCTGATAAACTGTTTAACGGCATTTAAACGAAGTAAAGTGTTTGAGTTTGTAATATTCAAAATTTTGACACCAATATTTTCCCTTTTACTACAAATGAATATTGGCTCCAAATATTGGTTATCGGCCTCCTTGACTACTAATAAGCGGTATCAGTCTCAGCCCTGCAAAAACCATATTGGTTGATCTCTAGTCTAGAGACTCACTTGAAGTCAGAGAGGTGACACTCCCAGTGTTTATATCCACCATCAAAAGGTCCTACGAGAGAGAAAACTTTTTTTTTTAAATGTCAAAATAATTACAGTTCTGTCAGTCTAAATACTTGGTGCAAAATCAGAAAAATGCCAAGTTTTGTCCTTTTTTGTCATAATAACAAGATATTTCCAAGAAGTCAACTGTACCTTGCGGCTGCGCTGAGGACAAGCAACAATAACACGCTGACTATCAGCTGACCAGCACTGGGGGGACAACTGAGAACTGTAGATACCGGTGAAGCCATCTGTGAAGCAGCAACACAAACAGACACAATGCTTCATTTATTGTTAAAAAAAAGAACAAAAGAAAAAGGGAATGACCATTTCTGTTAAAAAACAAAACAAAGTATTCGTTACCCTCTCCAGGTCGGTTCACTACATCCACCACCACTGAGGTCTTCTTAGTATACCAATCGTACTAAAAATGAAATTTGCAAACACAGAAGAAAGCTTATGAAAAAAATGTGTTTATTAACTCATTGATGTATTTTTGCTTCAACAGATGTATGTCTACGGAACAGAAAACCACAAGATGGAGAAACAGGTGAAAAAAAAACATCCGGTCTTGCTTATTTGCTGAAGTGAGTACAAAGCACTTTGTACAGAAGGGAAACTACATGTGTCTTAAGTGGAAAAAAGGCTTCATCCTGTCTTACCATACAGAGCCTGCTGCACTGCATGTGTGGTCCATAGACAGAACACTCCAGGTAAACAATCCGACACTGGTCTGGGCTCAGCCTAGGGGAGCACACTGCACTGGTTCCTGATGACAGCTGCTCTGAGGGACACAACAAACAAATACAATACACGTGAACATCTGTAACAGTGTCAAGATATATCCATTTATACAAGACCAATTCTCTGACGTGAAATATTCAAGCCAGAAACATCAAAGTTCATGCATTTTGCTGTGGTGCCTCAGTTCATGCACATTTAGCTGTATAGTCTACAAGGCTGAAAACAGAAATAAAATAAGGATGTGATCATCTAATAACATCAGAGGTCACAGCACACAATGCACACGACTTGGGTTTGTGTAGAATAGACATTTAAGCACCATATTGTAATTTACCTGGCTAATTTTCATGAATAATGCATCAGATAAATCTAAATCTAGATCTAAATAATAAAAATAGACACTTACCACATTTCCCACCAATTAGATCCACATAAAACAAAGATGACCTGACAGAGAGAAGAAGATGTGAATAACTTGCAGTATGAGCCTGTGAGCCTTTCCAAGGAATTTTCGGAAAGCTGTCATTCTTATCTAACGTGAACAGTAATCACCTCCTGTTGGGGCAGTACTTGAGGCCAAGTCTGAAAGGCTCATGCCACCAGCCTACAAACACAACTCCTGTGTCACCTGGAGCCCAAAATGCCTGCAGAGACAGAGTAGCAGACCGAGAAGAGAGAAAAGGGGTAAGTGCACTAGAGGTGCATAAAAACACGTGTCATTGCAAATGTTGCTGTACCAACCTGTCCAGGTGAGATATCTTCAGGCACTCCCTCCAGCACAGACACATTGCCACCCTCGATGTCCAGAACACAGAGCACTGGACAGCTCTTACTGACTAGCGCCTCTCCCCAGTCCTCATGGAAGACAAACTGCTCCCCCTGCAGGATTGAAAAAGCAAAAACACCACAGCTTAATAGTGGACTGTAAACCTTTGTGCAGTGAAAATCTTTTGGGTTTCAAAACTGTTAACAGCATTTACTTTTACAGCCTCCTTTTTCTCCGCTCTCATGGTCTCCTCCTCATCCCCAATAGAAGACAGCTCTGGTGACTCAGTCTACAACCAGAAAATGAGAAATAGAATAAACAAATTATTACATACAAGTCTTAAGTTTTATATCAAACTAATCCTCCCCTATGTACCGAAATAACACTTAATTATATAAAAAGCAAAAACCTGCTTTTCTATTGTTATGGCCATACCCAGTCAGTGCTCTTAAGGATTTTGTTTTTGGAAGAGCAATGGAAAGCACCTGTGGTAAAATCAAAATGACACCATTTCTAAATAACCTGGTTTGCAACGCCTCTATGATGATGAAGTGATAACATTCCTTTCAGTGGCGTGGAAAAAAATGCTGTTGTTCATTTGATCCAGTTTGGTGAGTGTGCATCAGATGAAGCCATTAGTCCTCCACTAAAGTAATGCAATATCCAGGCTTGAACTTAATAACACAAATTTATTTCTGCTTTACACAGACTTTAAAAGGTTTTCAAACTCTTCCTTACAGGGAATCCTAGAAAAAATACCAACTTGTACCAACTACTTTGAAAACCCTTCAGTGACATCAAGGATGATCAACATGTTTGAAATTTTCAACAGAGCAGTGCAGCTGTTTTCTGATTGAATACTGATCATCCATCAAATTAAGTTTTGCTGACAGACCTGGAAGAAGGATTCTGCCTTGGGTCTCTTCCTTTCTGCCACATACAAGAGATGGGTCTCGGAGTGGGACCAAACCAAGCAGCCAAACTGATCTATGGATACATAACACATTGGGATTAACACCTGGACTGGCACATGTTAAGGCAAATGTTAGAAGAAACTGGTAAACAAGCAAACAAAAACATTTCAAGTGCATAAATGCATGACTCACCGTCTTCATAGACTTTGCCATGCTTCTTTAAGGCTGTTAGATTGATGCTCTTCATCTTGATGTTTTTACTCCAGATCTGAAGGGTCACAGAGATGTCAGTAGATGAGAGAAGACAAAGACACCAGGTTCAAAATGCAACATTGCATGAGTTACAGGAGGAAAACGTAGCAGAGCAGAGACGCAGATGAGCACCATACAGAGGACAGTTCTTGGACTCAGTGCTGAGTCTGAGCCAGACAGACAGCCACACACCTCCAGAAACTGTTTGTCCTCTCCTTTGATTGTGCACTCTCTGACAACGGCCTTCATTTCACCCGTGGGGGAATCCTTACTTAGCAACCTGACAGGAGAAACATTTTCATTAGACATTGTTTGCTCTGGGTTAGATCCATGTGGGTGTCTTTGACACCACTCCAGGTGAAATGACAAAATGTTTACATACTCTCCCTTGATCTCAGTGCAGTTTCCTGAGGCTCCAGAGTAGACCACCGACTCGTCATCGTGGAACACAATGTACTGTCTGCAAAATTTGACATTCTCATTCCTCTCCAGATCACGCTGGCTCCATTCTGCAGGAGAGAATAAATAGACTACTATCAATATCAATAAACACCTGCAAATGTGAAAAAATTGCAATCTATGGCAGAGACTAAACCTAACAGTTACCTGTGTAGACATTGCTGTATTTGCCCCCATACTGAGAGGTGACGACAGGTCCCAGATCTGCTCTGCTCAAAGAAGGGAAGAGACTGAGTTCTCTGTAGAGACTGGATATTTCCCCGGGGTTGGTCATCACCTGACAACAAGCAGCAGAATAACTTAAACTGCGTCTCAATGTTGTGAGCTGTCTGACAGCGAACAATGACCTGTTCATGTCCTAGCTAGGAAGCTAGCCAGCCGGCCAAACATAAGTTTGTATAGTTAGCTAACACAGTTTACAACGAAAAGCAGGAGTAACTTTTACAGCGTTAAACGTTGTCCTCTTCCTTTATACAAACAGGTCAAGCAATTGCGGCGTGATAATCAAAGCAACTAAGTGAAGAGTCTGCTCTGTTTTTAGCAATGTTTTGTGAATTCAGGACCAGGAAGTTCCTGTGGCAGCTGACAGAAAACAACCGATTCACTCTCAGTCAGCTAGCTTGACCAGGAAGGTGGCTACCGTTGAGTTGTTGAGATAAACTCCCTATTACCAGTAGCAATGACAGCGTAATTAACGCCAGCTAATGTGATATCTTTGCACCCATATGTGGTTTCTTTTTTGCTGGATATGGTTTCTGTTCGTAAGCATAGAAAACGCAGAGAAATATAATCATACCTGCGAGTCCATGGTAGGAACGGTGTGTGTCGCTAGTCTGCAGTTATCAATCCGGTGAAAGCACAATGGAGCGGGGTTTTCCTATTGGTGTGCCAGTGGACAGCTAGCTTAAAGTGCACGTAATACCTACTACAGCTTCCTGTGGCAAGTTCAAAAATAAAAGGACACACCTGGAAAACAGTTGCTAAATGTGCCATACTGTCGGAATTTATGGACGAATTACTGATGAATAAGATTGCAAATATCTTCTACGGAAATCGTCAAACGGTGGCAGGCAAATTGGTAGGCTGCGTCCACTAAATAGAACGGTTTATTAATGGTCCTATGCTTTTATTTTGAAGAAAATCACGTCCACAACACCCAACAGGAAGCGCTGGACAAATAAAATAACGGAGCTTCCAACGCCCTCTTGTGTTGTAAACCACAGTCATTCTATTAAATGGTGCTTATTCAAAGTCACCGGCTTAACTGTATTGCATTTTCTGCCAAAGCACATAAACACGTTTCAAAATCACTTCATAGTAAGAAACCATTCAATTTCTTATGCGTGAATGACAACGGTCGAACTGTTTCTGGCAGTCAGCTGGGGTAGGTGGGGTCACAAAGAGCCAAGATGGCTGACTTTGAGGAGCCGCTGTCAGATGAGGAGAAGGTTTGGACACTATTTAAGTCTTTAGCTAACGCAAATTTCTTTGAATTGTAGGGCGGTACCGGTGTTATATGTTGACATGGAGTAACGGCCAAGTTTTGGAAAGAGAATGCCACTTTTTGCTCACGTATTGAAGTGGTAAAGTTGTGTTTTTAAGCTACTACTTGCTAACTAGCCACTGCTAGTCAAAGCTTATAGTCGGCTAGCGGTGGAATCTGACGCTGATGAAAGGGTTTAAACTGTGGACTCCTGAACCGAAAACTTTTAGTAGTTGTATCAGTATTCATGTAAATAATAGTGCAGACGCCCATTTCTAATATTCGCGTTGCAATGCTAATGTAAGTCTGCATTAATTACAGTGTAGGCTACGTATCCCTCCATACAACGCTAGCCTGCCTTAGCGGCTAACGTCACTTTGCTTTGGATTTCTGGGTCAAACAGATTCAGTTGCAGCTCAAATACTTGTTCGCCTCCCATGGCTTGAGATCAGGATATGGGTGCCCACAGTTTAGATGGAGTCTGATAGTTACATCCCCGTAATACCAGCGGCAGCTGGATACATTACCATTTGGAGAGGCACTGCTCAAGTTATTGTGAATGACAGACTGCTGCACTTCTGCTACTGTAATTTTCATGTACCCCATAAGACAATTGACTGAGCATCTGCAGGGTTGATCCAAAGCTATAAATAAGAGTGGCGATATACTCCTGATAACATTGGGCGACATTTACGATTCAAGATCCATCATCCAAGATGATGGCATGGCTTTACAGAGACATGACACACAGTTTAGACACGCTATATGTAATTCAGTGAGGTTTTCTGTATTCATAACTCTTTGGAATGTCGACTTGTTGATGTGTGAGTACAGGTGTGTTTTTCTTATTGAATAGAGAAAATCATGTTTATTACATGCAAAATTATCAGTCGGTAGTGTCTCTATATACTGATTGTACAGCAAGGCACATTAATCTTTCAATCTGTATTTTAAATATATTTCTATATTTACTGCTTATAGTCATTATCCTATTCTATTTCCATTGATATTTTTAAATCAACTTTTTACGTGTAGTTTTTTAACTTATTTATCATTTGTATTACTTGTATTTATCTTTTATTATTTTAACTCATCATTTAATTGCAATTGGCATGCATTAGTCTCTAAACCCATTTAAGTTTTCTTGGCATCCGTTGGTTTTTCAAGCACTTTAAATTTCATTTTGGTCTGTTTGAAAGGTGTTACACAAAAAAAGTTTGATTGATTGGTTATTCTGATAGCTAAATTAGTTGATTGCATTCAATTTGCTTCAATAGGTCCGCATAGCGGCCAACTTTGTGACTCATGCCCCTCCGGGAGAGTTCAATGAGGTCTTCAATGGTAAGAAATTGCATATTTTGACAAAATGCCAATGATAACAATACTGTAATGTTGTAGAATTGTACCTCTGATAATAATATTTTAATATTTTGTCTTTTGTCGTTAAGCAGTATGGTAATAGTGGTTTGTTTTGTCTTGCTAGATGTGCGGCTTCTTCTCAACAATGACAACCTCCTCAGGGAGGGGGCATCACAGTAAGTTACACTCAATTAAGATAAACATCACATGTGAAATACTCATGTTATTCAAACCTTGAATAACCTGAGCCTCCATATAATGATAACATTTGCAAATTGTGGTATATGAAATCTCTGGCATTGAATAATATGAGGAAAGCCAGTGTTTTTGAAATCATCAGTGGTAAACATATGTTGAAAGCTTTCTGGTGTCATTGTCCAGCTCCTTTGCCCAGTACAACATGGATCAGTTCACTCCTGCCAAACTAGAGGGCTATGATGAGCCGGTATGATTCAACTTTAAGTCTCCCTATTTATTCCAGCAAAGCAGGCATCAAAGACAGAACTTTTAATCTTCCTCTCCTTTCTTTCTAGGTGCTGATCACAGAGCATGGTGACTTGGGTCAAGGACGTTTTCTTGACCCCCGCAACCGTTTGTCGTTCCGCTTCGACCACCTAAGAAAAGAAGTCACTGACGTGCAGCCATATGAAGGAGAAACAGCCCTGAGAAGCTGGAGAGATGCCTGTGATACTTCCCTTAGTGCCTATGTCAAAGAGCACTACCCTACTGGAGTGTCCACGGTAAGGCACATAAAAAATTGTGACAAAATAGCAATGGAAGTGATATAGACTACATTTGACGCATGTCGATACTTGCCTGTATAATTCGTGTTTTGCAGGTATATGGGAAAACGGTTGATGGTCAGCAAACGATCATAGCCTGTATTGAGGGACATCAGTTTCAACCCAAAAACTTCTGGTATGATGACCTCCTCTGTTAAAAAGCATCTCTAACTGTGTGTGTGCGTGTGTGTCTATCTATATCTATATCTATCTATCTATATATATCTATATCTATATCTATATCTATCTATCTATCTATATCTATATCTATATCTATATCTATATCTCTCTATATATATATATATATATATATATATATATATATATATATATATATATATATATATAGACACACACACACACACACACACACACTCTAAGTAATATCAGTTCCATCTGCTGCTGTCTGGTTATAACATAGGACTGCTCTTTATTTCTCTGATGTAGGAACGGACGCTGTAGGTCAGAGTGGAAGCTTACCATTGGTCAATCCACTGCTCAGGTGGTGGGAGTGTTGAAAATCCAGGTGACTTGAATTAACTGTGTTCATCTTTATTAATGATAGCTAAGTGGTAGCTAAGTCAAGGATATTTGATTACATTATTTTTTTCAAAACTTCCTCAGGTGCACTATTATGAAGATGGGAATGTGCAGCTGGTTAGCCATAAGGAGGTAGAAGAATCAATACCAGTGGCTGTAAGTAACAAGTTTATACAAAAGCAGTCTTTCAACAGTAGTTTAAACGTTATGTTGTTTAGATTGAGACTGGCTGTGTCAGGTCCATGTATTCACTGAGGATATCATTCATTGTCATCAGGGTAAATGGTGATGATTGTGATGTGTTTTTGAAACAGAACGAAAGCCAGACAGCCAAGGAGTTTGTTGACATTATTGAGAATGCGGAAAATGACTACCAGGTACGCTACCATTTATTGACTACATGTTTTGTATACAAATGATTAAAATGACAGTTGTCACGTGCATGAAGAAACTAAATCTTTTGAGATGTAAAAATATTGTACAAAATTTTTGTTTCCTTCTCTTCTTGATCTCAGACTGCAATCAGTGAGAACTACCAGACCATGTCTGACACCACCTTCAAAGCCCTGCGTCGCCAGCTGCCTGTCACACGCACTAAGATCGACTGGAACAAGATCCTAAGTTACAAAATTGGCAAGGAGATGCAGAATGCTTAGTGGAAGGTCAGGGACTGACCAGGGAGACACCTGCTCCACTGGGCCCACAACCCACCTATACATGCGCAAGGACTAACCAAAGCAAAGCTATATCAGTATGGGGCATGGAATTAATATTTAAAAATACACAAAAAAAAGTATAACTGAAGAGTTGCAGATTGTTAGGCACAGATATCCGTCTGCTGTAAGGTTGCGGCTATGGAGATAATCGTGGTTTGGTGAAAAAGAGGTTATGTCTGGATGTGTGTTGTCAAAGAGTTGTGTTGAGTCAGTGTGCAGGGCTGTGCTCAGGACTGCTACATCAAAGAAGGAATCACAAACCTCTCTAGATTCAGGTGTCCGACGTTAGAATATTTCGTTTAATTAAACTGATGCAGAACTTGTTCAGTAAAGATCTTAGCACGCACAGAGAAGAACTAAGGCAGCTGATGAGAGAAATTAAGCACACATTTCAGAGGCATAAAAATATGAATTGTTTGAAGGTTTTTCATTTCATTGTTGGTGTCGTGTATGGTAGAATTGGGAATCAGGTGCATCAGTAAAATCGGGACAATTTTATCTGACATTTTAGCTGCTATCAAGCTTAAAGTATTGCTAAACTGACAACATGGTCATAATTTGCCAATAAAAAAAACTGACAGTATTTCTACCTGTTTGCATAAAAGCATGATCCTCAGCATAGCTCTGTCCTTGCACTGTAGACATTTAATGTTTGTCGGTGTCTGTCAGGGCTGAGGGAATGTTTACTTGTTTTCTGTTGTGCTCCACTGATGTACGTGTCTCCACCCATGAAAGCTATGATGACTGAAATAAGATAAAGCAACTTCTATGCTGCTGCATCTGTAATGCATTCTCTGTTCTTTTACTTTCGGCAACCTTCATCACCTTCATTGCTGTACAGCTTTTCCTTTGTGAAAGGAAAAACATACTCATATTAACCAAGATTTATTTGCCAAAATCTCTTTCCTATGGTAAAGAACTCCATCCTCCCACCCATGTATGCAAAATTTCTATTTTAATATGCCGGTTTTTTGTTGGAGTCTTAGAATATTGCACTCCTGACTGTGACAAGCTGTTTGTGTATTGGTCAATGCCAATTGAGAGCAAAGCTGTTGCCATGTAAGGCAAGATCATATACTGTATATGTTACATGACCTCTGTAAGGCCACATCATACTGTGTGTGTTACATGACTTCTCAGTAGGCTGACTCTGGATCAGTTACTTGTTAGCTATACTATGTGCAGTGTTCAACCCTCACACTATACTACAACTGTGTGCCGATCAGTTATAAACTTCAAGACTGTACTGCCCCATTCTGTTGTACAAATAAATGGATTGAACATCTTGGCTAGACTGTTATTTTTCCTTCAACATTGTCGGACCTCATTGAGAGGACTACCAGCTGAAAGTTGTTTAATAGAAAAACTGCTGACACCTGTAAACTGTCATTTTAAGGCATGTTCAATTTATTTAAAACCGCTAGATCTCGAAGGTGATCATGATATGCACATTTACTAGAGACAGCTGAGTTAGACATACAAATGGTGTAAAAAGAAACAAAAAGACAGACAAGCTACAAGTTGAGACTGATTGGCAAAAATAGCAATCGCTTTCAATCAGTTCTTGGTTTCAAAGCCAGAAATTTAAAAAAAAACAAAATAAAAACATGGTAAATCTAAAACAATCATCTGATGTGTAGCACTGTTAGAGCAAGACACGAGACAATAAGTAAACTATTTGACAGATGCTATAGAGACATTTACAGTAGCATTTTCAATATGTCCATTCATGGAATATCCCAAAAGGGTTATCACATAGTCATCACCAATGGTCCTTTGATTTGGGTGGATTAAGCTTCCCTGAACAAAATATCACAAAGTGTAGACAATGAATCTCACAGTAATGTAGTACAAAGTGTGCTCTCCCTTTTCAAGACGAGATTCAGTGTATTCATGACAAGTTCAATAGAAAAAGAAATCAGAACATGCATGTGTAGTTCATTCATCGAGAGAAATTCTTTAAACCAGTCATACAGTACAACATTGTTTTCATGGACCCCCTCCACAACAACTGCATTAGAAAAAACGTATCAAAACTACTCACTAGTTTATTGTGAAAAGGTTGAAAGCTACACATTCGCTTTACTTTACATCCATATCCTGTATGTTAGCCCTTCAACTTGTTATACAGTTCTGCTTCCAAGTCGTTGTCTTTTGATTCTAAGCGAGACGATCTGAGCATTAAAAGAAAGCGGAAAGAAGTGTTGCAAAATCTCTTTCTTTCTTTGAGACCAAACAGGTCTTTGTTTTTTTTTTTATATATATATATCTTTTTTGTTTTTGTTTTTTTCAAATACCCTAAATACAGGGCTAATGTGGAAAATAACATAAATATTTATAATCTAAAACTTAAAACTTTGACAAAAATCGATATAAAAGGAATAAAGGCATGATTGTTAATAGAAATATTAAATCAAATCAAGAAAATCCATAATATACTACATTTTATTTCAAATATTTCTTTTCCAATGGTTCTTCAAGTTAACAAAATTAAATGTGTCTGAACCAGTCCAGCTTTGGAGTGTCGTCTATACATCTAGATGTTAGTTCTATGAGGTGGGTTTCAGGATGGAGAATACAGTAACTGTTGGTTTGGGCCTGACTCATTTAGTTAGCTGCTAGAAGACAAAAGCAGGTCAGGCTCCTTGGCTCCCTCCTGCCCACTATTGCTGTGTCCACAGTTCCCTGTCAGCTCTGGGAAGAGGCTGGTCCGACTAAGGTGACTTGGGGAGCCTGGAGTTGGACTCATGCCTGGCTTCTTGGGAGGGATAGGAGGCGGATGGGTCTTCTCTGATCGGGGAGTGAGGGGGGAACGGATGCCCGGAGACAGAGGCCCTGAAATAGGGGACCTCCCCCCAGGAGGCGATGCTGCTATGTTGCGGTAGTCTGTACCAAATGGCGAGCTGCTGATTGGTGCCAGCTTGACGCCAGCCTGCTGGCTGGTGAAGCGGGACAGCACCTGAGTGACAGTGTTGCGGGCCAGCTGCTTGGCGGTGCTGTGCTCTGGTGGGGGAGGGACGGAAGAAGTGGTGGGGGAGAGGTCCCTGGGGGAGAGCGGGCCACTGTGCTGATGCTGCTCCAGCTCGGCCTGGCTCTGGAACTTGTGCCTGGCGGCCTGGAAGCGCTGGTTGACTCCAGCCTGGTAGGAGGACTGATGGAAGCCCGGGCTGCCCAGGCGCTTGGCAAGAACAGGGGAAGAGATGGGGGAAGAGGAGAGGGAGGAGGAGGCTGTGCTGGAGGGGGACTGAGGGTGAGGGTGAGGATGAATGTGAAGAGGAGAATGTAAAAGTCCTCCTCCTGGATTCTCCATCACCCCTCCATTTTCTGCTCCCCTGCCTTCCTGTGGCAGCTCTGTCTCTTTATGAATGTGATAGCCGTTGACCTTTGACAGTGAGGCAGATTTGGGAGCGACAGTTGCCTTGCCGTCTGGCTCGGTCTGAACAGAGGTGGACACCACCATCGACTTGGAAAGCGACTCTTTCACCTCTGTCACATCCTCCTTTACCTCCCCTTTACATCCACCTGCTTCAATTAACCTCTTCCTAAGCTCCTCCAGCTGTCTCTCGAGCTCCCGACTCCTCTCCTCCTCTTGGCTGATCCTGGCCTTCATCTGCTCGCGCTCTGCGTCGAACTCGGCCAGCTGCCTCTTAGACCCGGCCTCCAGCTGGGCTGCCCTGCTCTTCTCGTCTTCGAGAACCCCCCGGAGCTTCTCCAGTGCACCGGTCTCCTCTTGGAGCAAGGTGCGGAGTTGGGAGACCTTCTGAGCCTCCTCCTGGGCCAGGCCGCTGGCTTTCTGGAGCTCAAGGGTCAGAGACGAGGAGAGCTGCTGCTGCTGGGACAGCGACTCCTCCGCCTGGCTGACTGCCTGTTCATGCTCCATCTCTAACCTTCGCACAGTTGCACGCTCCACCTCCAACTGGAGAGAGAGGGAGAGAGATGAAGGAGTCAGTGTGTGATGGAGCTTTTCCAAATGTGGCCACAAGGAGGCAAAAGAGCACCGCTTTACATGAGACCCAACACAGGCTGGGAAACAATCCCCCCTCTTTTTAAAATAACAGTTTTCAAAAAAGGAGTTTTCTGAGTAAAACATTCTGATATGTTTTTTGAACCACACTAGTTACTATAATTGAGTTGGCAGCAGCTGACTGTCTTTGTACAAATGGTTGAATGGACCTCATTTCTCCCCATTTTAGGCCTACTTTCAAAGTATTTTTTTCCATTTTTCCATTGTTTGCCGACAATGTCAATGATCCTGGCTCTAACGTCTTCACAGTTTTATTCACATAGCTGATCTGAAACAGATCAAAACATGTATTATTTGGTTGATTAGACACAAAGTTTATAAAAAATAAGGCTCACACAAACCACTGAGGTTCAAAATGACTGACATCCTTTGTCAGGCGATCAAATTCCCTTACATAGTGTCTAGTAAATATGTTTACATGAGGTCCACTTGAGTCAAACAGAAGTAAGAAAGGGGATGAAGGACCGTTTGTGCTGTTTCAGCATTAAAAGGCAGAGGAAGACATGCAGTTGTTCATGTTCTGCCTTGTTAAATAATTATTTGCTTGCAGGGCATGTTTATGGAAAGTTCAGCTTGCCATGAGGTCAGTAAACGGTGACTACGCAGCTTAAAAGCTTTGATGAGTAATGGAGGGAAATGGGAGGTGATGAAACACAATCGGGTGCATGATTCGTGGACAAAAAACAACACGTGCGGGAAAGCTTGAGGAAGAGTGGGAGACACTCAGGAACCCCTGTCTTACATAAGGCCCTCGAGCGAAGCTTGTACAGCGGCTGATTGTGTGCGCACAGCGCTGCGTGCGTGAGCTGACCTTGCGTCAGACATGGACATCCATTATCTCAGGTTTCCTGGGGCCATAAAGCCCCACGGCCGCTGCACAACTAAACAATGGCCTCTTCCTCCTGTGTTTCCTATGGAACAGCCCTGTTCTTTTGCGTACGGCTGCCTGTGTGTGTCTGCACTGTAACAGGGCAGGCCCTCTCCACCCTACTGAGTTACACAAAGACCGCACCTTCCATCTTACAGCCGCCACTATGAACCACACTGTGCAGCCGGGGAGAGGAGAGGGGAAAGGGAGGCAGAAAAAATCTTTCCCAGCAGATGTGCTCATCCATCAGCGAGCGAGATCTGTGAGCACCAGTCCTGCTGAGGCTCACAGTACACTTCTTGATCTATTACACGTCAGTCATACCTGTTGCAGCAGTTTGTCTCTCTCTGTCCGCAGCATGAAGGTGAAGTCATCGCTGTGCGCCGCTTCTTGGGCACGCCGCCGTTTCTCCTCCTCCAGGTCAGCTATCATCTATCAAAGATACAGCCCGATGAAACAATTATATGACGCGACACGCAGATGGATTTCTGGCTTCGGGTTTCAGTGCATGAATTTTACATCCCTCTCAAACTAGCTAATTACCTCTCTTTGATTTATTTTCCTTACAAGAAGTTCCCTGCACGGCAAAGTATGGCAGCTGTGACACGTGTCCCCCCCGACAAATCAGCCCATGATGCAGAGCCTCCATTTCATTACAAGCTTCTATTGTGGATTCAAACGAAGCGTCACAATGTTTTCCCAATTATATTTTGGGACCAGTGATGTCATCACCCTAAAAATATACTCACACAAAAATCCCCAATTTTGAAGTAAAGTGATTCATACGACTAAATGGAGCGCCTGGCGTCGAGTGAATGCGGATGCACAATGTGATGCTTCTTTTGTGCAACAACATAAGCAATTTACTGTAATTAGAGCCAGAATAGATTGTTTTTTTTTTTGTTTTTTTTTGTCTTTGTGATTATATAAATGTGATGTTTGGTGAAGTCGGATTGCTGCTGTTTGTTCCCAATTAAGCAGCGAGGGGGAACAAACAGTTTGTTTTTTTCCCAACCACAGCATAAATGCTGTTTTTAAGTGCTTACATCTTTCTTTTTTTTCTTCTTTTTTTTTTTCTAAAGTGGACTTCTTGACTGAACGAGGCTCTGGAGTTTTTGGACATGTTCGGATCGCATGAGTCCGAGGCGATGCTACGCAGCCACCCCTTGAATCTAATTCTACAAACAGTATAATTCTAGTAATGTTAGTGAAGCCTAACTTTAATCTGTGACTATGCAGAAATACCAGGTTTAAAGCAACATCATGCAGATACTGTGTGTGATTTGGCCCTCCCACACAGTTTCTGAGCGCGATGCCACTGTTGTAAACCCATATCCCAGGTCTGTGGCAATTTATCAGATGTAACTGTAGGTGTTAACTAAAAACTCATTACATCATAACAATGCAATGTGTTGAAAACTTGTGTCTTGAAGCAGACATGCCTGTCGGGCTTTTAAACAGACGGACTAAACTGTGCAGCGTTGGAATGTTTTAACTGTCACTAATAAGACATTCTATAGCTTCAGTGTTTATGACGGGGCGTCCTCTCTGCTCTGATAAAGCTCCTTATCACCCCCTGTGTGCGGCTGCTGTCTGTCTGCCTCGCTCCTCCAAGCCAAGTCTGCAGCTGAATAACGGGGACCAATAGAAACACGCATACATTCACACACACAACAAGCCTATTATACAAGTGTGTGCTGCAGTCTGACACTGGCTGGCTGACTGCGGCATCGTCCCCGCACGCACGTTTGAGACGGACGAGCTGTGGAGCTACGAAAGTGTGTTAATCGCATGCGAGCGTGCGTCGCCTCTCACCCTCCTGTGTCTGCTTTCAGCAGCGGCCAACTGTCCCATCATCCTCTCCTGCATCCTCTTGCAGTGGGCCATGACCAGCTTAAGCACAGCCAGAGGGTTTGGGCCCACCGCCCGACCCTGGAGGTGCGCGTGAGGCTGGGTGAGCGTGTTCTGGCGCTCCTCGGGCTCGCTGTCCCGCTGCAGGGCCAGGAATGGATCGCTGAGGTCATACTGGCCGTAACGCTCCTGGACGAAAGTGTCTCTGTGCTGAGCCTGATGGATACACACAAACATATAGCACACGTGTTAGTGTTACTTTAACTTGCACTACACAGTTTTTAGCAAAGAAGGCAACGTAGTGGCAATAAGACGGCAGGTGACGTTGTTGCGCATGATAATCCGAGCACATGTTCAGTCCTGACTGGGCAGAAAACATTGACCAGTGTGTTTGTGTACGTCAGTGTCTCCTTTCCACACTGCAGCACAGGAAAAAATGTGGTGAGAAGATAACATGAGGCCTGACTGCCAGCGCCAAGACAAACACAAAGCAGCTCATTTCAAACATACTGTACGAAAACACACACACACACTTGCGCGCAACAGAAGAGCTTTTATGTAATAACTTTATGTATCACCATAGTAGGTTTGTGTGTGTGTGTGTGTGTGTGTGTGTGTGTGTGTGTGTGTGTGTGTGTGTGCAGGAAATCTGTGCAAACTGATGTTATTGTCAGTGTGAGCACAAGCAGATGGTCTCTTCCCCTCAACCCAAACACAAAGAGGTGAGGCACGGCTGTCAAACCCCCACCAGGGGCAGATGTTAACTCCTCCCCTGGGACGCAGGGGTGAAAGACTGGGCATGAGATCAGACGCACACATAGAGCTGTTTCGAACGAAGACCTTAGATTATGCCGTTATCAATTATCATTGAATAAAAAGCGATAGGACACTTGTTTGAGGGCAAAAATGAGATCCCGAGGGACAAAATGTTGCAGCTCAGCTAACGTCAGTGTGAAACCTGATGGGACCCTGTTGTGACCTCGCTCCGCGTCACCCTGATACAACGTCATGACGTCTCGTTAGCCGCATACAGCGAGTTGGGTTTGAGCTCACGAGGCATGCAGGGTCAGCTGGCGGGGGCGGAGTTCACCCTGCGTGCCTTTCGGGACAACCGTCGCTGTCTCGTCGCAGCCCTCATCAGACACCCTGGTTCTCAGGCCTCCCTCCGTCCCCCTGCCCAAACATGCATGGCAGTGCATTCCTCTGCCTGTTCATCAACATTTCTCAGAAAAATGCCTCCCTTCACTTCCGCCTCTCTGTCAGTCGCTATTTTTTCACACGCTGTGGCAGCACAAATACACACACCGACACACACACACACCGACACACACACACAACACGCACACACATCCTGAGGGCATCAGTAAGGAGGCTGTATTTGAGGCTCTTTCTCCCGCTGAACAAAGAATGTGACCCTCAGTGAAGAGATTACAGGACTTCAACAAAGACACTGTCTCAATGCCTTCAGTCTCCTTCATTGTCTCTATGGCTGACCCAGTAGGCCTCAGTGTGTGGGAGTGGGTACGAGTATAGCATGTGTCGTCTCTTTTCCCCCTTTTTTTTTATTGTGTGAATATAAATGTGTACGTGTGTAAAAAGTCTGAGTGTACTATGTTTACTTGTGGCTGTGCGCTCATGTTTTTGTGCTGGGCTTTGGAGTAAAGCTGTGAGGCTCTTTTCATCAAGCTCGGGGACAAAGCTGCAGCTTCCTGAGGTAAATAACTGTTTAAACAGACCATTAAGGGCCGGGCTGAGATTGGATTGTGTGCGCAAGTGTGTGTGTGTGTGTGTGTGTGTGTGTGTGAGTCCTAGCTAGTCTCCCGTGGTTTTCTTGGGATAGAGTTCTGATCATAATGACAGAGTGTGCTTTTCTTTATGAGAGGGCACCACAAGCAAACCCTCTCTGCTGCAGAGCTCTCGTTTCTGCCCGACTACTGATGACAAACGCCTCTCCAACCAAGTCACTGGAAGGTCTGTGTTACATGCTGCTACTCCACCTTTTCCCGCTGTATGCCTTTTTAACTTTCATCGAGCATGCAAGAATTCCTCCACAATTTCATGCAATGTGGTGCGATCAAAAAAGTTTGTGCTCGGGTACTTGGGTACCTTCCTCAACAGCCTGTATCCTCCGATGCATTCTCGCAGCTTTAACGAGGTGTGGAAGACAATCTGATGCTTTTCACCTGGAAAAAGTCTCTGTCAGTCAGTTAGCTACAGCCTCAGGGCACAATCATGTCCTTGTGTGAGCTGAAAAGAGCCAGGGAGTCCTGTTACCTTAGTGAGCCTCTGTAATGACTCTCAAACAATGAGGTAAGCTTCCAGCAAGGACAAAATTACTGCTCTGAATGGTATTGAGTGCACATCTCCTCTTACAAATGGACTGTTTAGCCCTTAATCTGGCTCCTAAAATCATGCTGAAAGAACAAAATCGCTATCATAAAATGAAGATGAATACGCATTCTTAGACATATTTACAGTATTGCACGTTCATCTACGAGCACAGCTGCCACATGTCTGCCTAAGTGGCTCTTAGCGTGACGGGCTGTCTGCAGCGTAATGTCTCAAATAAAGACGCTTTGCAGTGGGGGTTATGGGAAATGTATGCATTCCTGGTGAATTAGTCCGCTCTCCAGGAGAACTGTTAGACATAGAGACAAAAGGACAGCAGGCCCGGGCCTGTCAGATATGAAAAGCTTCTTTCGTGGAATTTCGTGTCCTGTGCATAAGGCTTCGCAACAAGAGGACCCAGGACAACGCATCAGGGTGCTCCAACATTCCCCTCTGGTTAAATCAGCAATGTGTAAAAAAAAATGTAAAAGCATCAAAATTCATCATCAGGAAGTGTAGAATTAGCAGTTTTGAAATTTTGATTAATTGTGTTTCAGAGATATCAACTGAAGTCAGCCTGCTAACAAGCTAGCCCCATCCCATTCATGTATCCCACTAGCAGTGTCAACACTCCCCTGGTCCCCTTGTTCCCAATCTGGGCGGCTAACTGGGCAAACAGCAGCAACAGTTAGCAGCAGAAAGCCGTTACTGAGTGGATATGCTGCCCCCCATTTGTTATGAGGATGAATATGACAGATAGCTACAATAGCTAAAGCTGTCAACAAAATGTTAAGAAATAGCAATTTTGGTTTTCAGAGATAGCTACTGGAGTTAGCATGCTAACCAGCTAGCCCCCACCCGGCCCAATCCAAATATCCTAGCACAGTGTTGGGCAATTGTTTGAGAGAGGAAAAGAGGACAGTAGGTCAGACGCAGGCACACTGGTGTTGGATCCTGATCAGATTTATGACTCTGGCCTCAGAGCTTTCTTGGATGAAGAAGCAGCAAAGACTTCAGCAGTGCAGCTTATCTCCTGGGGAGTGGACAATTACTCTGCTCTACTTCTGTAAGAGAAGGAAACAGTCAATGGACCACTTGTCAGCCGTGTTGAATAACAGTCCTTGGCAGGTGAGGGGTATCAGTCCACTGGCAGTCACATCTGATTTAACAGAGCTGGTGAGGCTGCAAACTCAAACGGACACAGAGGGCTCTGACCCATTTTGTTGTGTGCTGGGCATTAGAGCATTAACAAATTACAGAACAGTCAGCTGGGGAAACTCCAAGAACATATCAAACAGTGTCTCGAATGGAAGCTGAATTACCTATCGGCCGAATTTCTCATAAGATTCAGTTCAGTGCCTAACATCATGGTGTCTCTCCATCTCTGATTAACTGAGATTCGGAGAGTGAAAACATTTGTCATTTTGGTCCTGAACTGACCTGGGGTAGACTACTAATACAGCGGCAGCCCCTGGATCAGGCCCACATCTTTTCATCATTTGTACAAAACAGAAACCTAAAAGCAAGGCTTATAATAAGTGCACGGAAAGCCATATTAGTCGTTTGTTCCTGGCGCAGACAGTGCAGAGAAGAGGTGTGGGTGAGAGAGAGAAAGAGAAAGAGGGCCTTTGTAGACACCCTTTTCATTTATAGCAGCACAGCACACGTTGGTACATTTACTTCAGTTAGTCAAGGTTACACTGATTAGTTTGTCCAGTTGATGCAGAACCACTAGGCATCAGTTGTTCCCAGCTTTAAACACTATGTCGGCAATTTGGGAAGCCAGTGAGGGATCATGCTGTTGTTTCAAGGTTGAGAGAGAGAGAGAGAGAGAGAGAGAGAGAGAGAGAGAGAGAGAGAGAGAGAGAGAGAGAGATGAGATTTTAAGTGTTTGCTTTTTTTTTTTTTCCAAGAGTAAGCTAAGGTGTACTTACGGCTTAAGCTGTACCCTCCACACCTCCCACCCACACATTAGCCACAGATGGCACTAAGATAACTGGGCAGACGCCAAACAAAAACCTTGTTTTACTTTATGGGCCGTGCAATGAGACAACTTCCCAGTAATGTTTAACAGCCTCAGACGCTATCATCATTGGTCTTCTGATGAAACATGGCAGCAGGTGCTCTCACCCTTTGGTCAGGCGGTGCTCTTTCGAGAAGCACAGCCTATCATTAGGAGGAACGAGGAAGTGCTCAGGTATTTCTTGGAAAAAAAAACAAACAAAAAAAAAAAACAAATGGAATTAGCTGTCGGGAAGATGGAGACACAGGCAAGAAACTTCACTGAAGAAGCGGCAATTTTTCCTTATCTCAGACTCGGTTTGGCCTGACTTCTGATATCCCTATTTTATTTGTAGCAGGCAAATACTCTCCTGTTCAGTGCAAACAGCTCCAAAGGGTGGAGTTTTTGTTTTTTTTACCATTACAGGTATCCACCCTTCTGGATCTAAAGATAGGGGAGCCTTCCAGACAAAAGGCATCCGACCAATGACATGTGCGTGGTGTGCCGTGTGTGGGTGTGTGGTTCTGTGCAACCGTTTTGAACAATAAAAGTAAGAAGCTACTATTGGGGACGCTTTGATGTCAACCAAACATTCAGGTCAGGGAGCTTTACTCTCGCAGGCCCCCGGGGCTCAAGCTATTGATTTGGAGGAGCTTTGCTGACATCATACACCAGTGTGCACTGCAGTGTTATAGACAGGCACCGCTTTGCTGTGTAGTTTTCTGCTTTAATCATATTTTCCCTTCGCCAATCTTGACAACATGTCCAAATTGGGCAGTGATTCTTGTACAGTGACAGAATACACAATCTTATCTGAACAGCACACTCTTGCTAGGCCCTATTGTTTTCTATGGAGTCAGGAAAAGACGTCAGCCTGCAGAAATAGATAAAGCATTTTTAGGATTACAGGATGTGACATCATTTGAAAAACAAAACTGACCCTGCTGAGCTTGACTGGAACATTCGAACCACACCACGCAAACGCGGTTGCCAGTGAGAATAAAAGAAACCACTGTCAAACAGCGATATGTAGAAGTTAAAGCGGTTTTAGCTGCTGAGAACTTGCCTCTACGATGGATTCAGGTCAGTAAACCGAACATAATAACAGCATTATTTCCAATATTGACATAAATCTATTCTATCACCTATTCAACAGATATGCCACTCCTGTTGGAATGCAGGACCTGTTTCTGGTGTCAAGTTCTCAGGAATGTTCCCTCTCATAAAAAACTGCTTATCTGTGTCCTTGGTGACGAGAGCCAAAAACAGTGTGATCAACAATCTGTAGAGACAAGCCCCAAAGGTGACACCATCCTTATGAGTAATGTAGGCAAACACTGATAAACTTCCAAGTCCTCAGGGGTTTCTGGGTGGGAAGGAAGGGTTAAAAAAAAAAAAAAAAAAAAAAAAAAAAAAAGTGCCTGAGTGCGGTTGTCCCGAGCGATCTAGAGGCATCCCAAGTACTTGCTGCGGAGAGGAGGAAATATCTAAAAGTTTAGATTGGAGAGCCTCCCTGCCTTTTTCACAACCCTCCTCACATGCAAGTCAACACAGCGAATTTGGTTAATGCAGTATTTAAGCTGCACGCAGTGAGAAGGGAGAGCTATAGTCAGAGAAAAACACTGTGGCAAATCAAGATCCAGGCTAGGAAATGAGCAAAGGGGGGGGCAGACAGTACCTCAGAGACAGAGCTCGATATCGGACTGTATTGGACCACTATCAACCCTCCTCCTGCAGCCACATGTCATGCACACACTCTGCCCTAACATGGACCACTCAGTCAAAATGGTATACACACCCCCAGTGGGTAGAAGGGAAGTCAGTGATTTGAGCCTACAACTCTGTACATCCTTTCCACAATAAACACCGCAGCCTCTAACTGGCCCACAAGAGACCACCAGAGTGTGTGTCTGTGTGTTTGTGTGTGTGTGTGTGTGTTAGAGTGAGTGGGCAGATAGGACATGGGTCATGGTCAAAGATGAAAGACCCCCCGTAATGTGGCTGTGTGTGAGGAAATAAGAAGGAGGAGATGGGGAGGATGGGGGGGAGCAGTATAAGTAGAGATATGGAAAGAGGAGAAGTTCAGACAACAAGGCGACTGTACATTTGTCCTGAGGTAATGACTATGTGTGTGTGTGTGTGCGCGCGTTGAGTTTCGGCTCAAACCCTGCATGCGTCAGATCTGGACAGACGCCACCGAAGATGCATCCGAGCCGGCGTCGGTTAGAGCAGCTTCCCCTCAGGCCCTCAGGTCTCATGATTAAAGCCTCGCTCTCTGGCTAGATAAACTTCCTCATCAAAGCCTGTTTGTTGGACCGAGACAGTCACTGTTGCTACTTGTCCTCGTCACAGCTTCGATCACGACTTCAGACAATGAGTCAAGGGCTGCTGCGGTCACCAGTGTGAAAGGCGGGCCAGAGGCACGGAGGGAGACAGTTAGGCCCAAACACTTGTGACAGAAGTCATCTTTAAACATTAGGCGACAATCTAAACTCTAGTAGTGTAAAGCTAGCTGATCACTGCTTCTTCTTTTTTGGCACTTTGGTTGTGGGTAGCAACCAGCATTACAGGATCACCAATGCGTTGCAGCATTCTCCTTAACAACTAAAGTACCTGGAGACTTGTTTTAAAATGCAAAAGTGAAACTGAAAAAATTAAACCCATGAAAGGATCAATACAGTTCATCCAGCGCAATCAGAGTCTCCGGAAAGTTGGCGATCCCAGCTTCATTGGAAATGACCTAATTCGCACCCTTTTTGAAGCTAAATCTTCACTCTCGCTACTTAGCTGAAAGCCTTATCTGAAGTGGGTGCACAAGCTCAAGCTCAGCCACGTGTGGAGAGTGAAAGTGTGGCTTTAAAAATCAGTTGGATTCTACCAGACAAGCTATAGGGTTTTTTGGTTTGGTTTTTCAGCTGTCGAGGAGACTGCAGCAACACTGTTTTTCCACTGGCATGAGAGTGAGCAGATAATGACTGAGTTTTTGTTTTGTTGGGTAGATTTATCCTTTAAGGTACGGCACCACCACCTACTACGCCAAAGCAAGAACATAAAGAAGTGAGAATTTTTTTGAGAGGCTGCTGGATTATTTTTTTCACAGTTTTATCATATCTGTATTATCAACATGATAAGAGTTTTTTCTTATTCTTGACTATCACGGATATCTTAAATACTATGTTATGTCTTGGTATCAGAGGTGGTCTGAGGTGTCTGTGTCTTCATATCAATTAGTGGAAATGCACTTCAATCTCTGACCGACTTGGAAAACTGCATCTTCCGAGTATTTGCTAAGTGCTCCCTACACGGTTGGATGCAGCTGAGCGTCAGAGCCAAACAACTATTACAAGGATTTAAACTATGCAGCCTAGGCAAGGTACCAAGTAGCCACCAAAGTCCGCCTCCTCGGGGAACATTTTGTTTCTGCTTAGCAGCAGGCGGATATTCCTGGATTAAAACTAATGTGAGCCCAAAAAAAACCCCCCCAAAACACTCACGACACATTTGAGAAACAACAGGTAAGAACTGCAGTTGGTCTGAACTGGGCGTCGACACAAAGGCGACATATCTGGGTCTGTGTTCTGTGTAGGGCCCGAATGTGAAGTTGAAAAAGAGGAATACAGATTTTTTTTTTTCCTCTGTTGTGATCGGAAATAATGTCAGTGCTCGGTGGAATGAAAGGCCTGGGAAAACCGAATGACTCCTGTGCCATTGTCTTTACTAGCTCTACTTCCGTGTTTTCCTGTTTACACGTCCCCTCCCTGTCAGCTCACATTCTTTTCGAGGGGGGGGTTAATATGCTGGAACATGTTCATTTAGTGTCCATGGATGTCTTCGGTAAAGGTGGGTGAAAGAGCGTATTATTATTTCATGGGTTGTTGCAGAGTCGGCTCTTACATAATTTCCCAGTTACGATTAGTTATATGTGTGAGGTGTGCCGCGACAAGACACGTGTCCAGTCCGTGCGTATCGGCGGCCAACTCACCCTGAGGGCGTGTATGACCACATCCTGGGCCTCCAGCTCTCCCTCCAAGATACTGAGGAGAGTCAGCAGCTCTGCCCTGCTCAGAGCCTCCACGTTCATCTTCTCATCCTTAAGAGACAGAGAGAGAGACAGAGGGGAAAAAGAGAAAAGAGGTAATCTTAATGAAGAGTTATTCCAAGAGTTAAACAAGCTTCTGGGTATTATAAATGGATTTAAGTGGCAGCATGTCTGAGTTCATTTTGAGGGAGTGAGTGAGCGGCACGGAGCTGATACTGGATGGGACTCGGGGTCCCATCTGTGGCCTCATTGGGCTGTGCTCAGAGTTATAAACAGGAAGCCATTAGCATATCTGCATGTTAAGTTGCTGAGGGACTGAGGACAGCTGCCTGCTCCATTCAGTCTGCACTGTCCACTGCGAAAGGTTCAGTGTGTGCTCCAAATACCAGCAGAGTTAGGCAAACGTAATTGTCTGGCACACACTTTTTATGTACTTTCCAACCCCCCCATCATACTCCGTGCACTGTATCCTGTGATTCATCGGCTGGGTCCAGTCTAGTCACTGGGACCAGACATAACACACCTCACACAGCTGACATCACCCTTATATTTAAAAAGAAAGAGAGAAAAAGAAAACAAAAAGTTGGCTTCATCCGTTTTTTAAGCCGGGATGAGGTCACTCTCAGGTCATAATCGTGTACAAGATGTGAGGTCGGACAACAGAGGCTATAATGATCGGCCTGTCTCCAACTGACATCAGGTAACAAAAGCTCACCTGAGAGTTTATAGTCTCATACTGCTTATTGGTGAGCAGGTAGACCGATGACTGATCCGCCTTTGCAGTAAAAATCTAAATCCTGGTGTTAAAACTTCTTAAAAGCAGTGATGGGAGTTCTCTGTACTCTGTCTTCCACTCCCCAACATCTATTTGATCATTTTAGTAACTCTGCAGATTCAAATTGACCCTTGTTTGTGAAGTGTAATCAGTCAGGTAGTGTTTTGGGCGGGGCAGTGTGGTGATTACAGACAGGATACTGCATGAGAGCCAAAGTGTTGTTTTTCTAAATTATTTGATTTGATCAGCAATAGGACACAAGCAAAACTGACACCAGCGATTATTCAAATGCTGAACATGAGTCCCAATACTTCTGTTGCCGTTGCTATTCCCATGCAGTGTGTATGCCTCTTTAACCCATGCAAGAAACAGATGGGTGTCAAATGAAAATAAGCCCCACATGAAGTGTCTCCCTAGGCTACCAGAACAATTTCAGACTTGTTCCTCTGCTGGGAGGATTAACACCATTCCTCCAGAAGATTTTGGTGCTGTGATGGTGGCGACCACTCTCTATCCATTGGGTCCCAAATCTCCCCGTGTTCATTTGAGGTTAGATCCGCTCCCTGCAATGGATACAGCACATGATTCAAATCCTTTTTCAAGCCTTAGCGACCCTCCGCTCCCTGCATGGAAGCATCTGCATCTCTTGTGTTTTCCCATTTATTTGTTTTGGGCCTGCCTCGAATTTGCCGCCCGGCCTCCGTTTTCAAAGTGAAAGCAACAGTCTCCCCCTCTCCCCTCCAACTTACTTTCCTGCAGCGGCTCCCAAATTCCTGCGTGCACTTTGTGGATCACCGCAAATCATCAAAGTGTGAATCAGCAGATATTTACTGGCCATGATGGCGAGGGTGGCTTGCAGTTCTGTGACACAAGCTGGCTGGGACATTAGCATGTGTTTGATGTGTTGGGCTGTCAAAGTAGGCCAAACTCACTTTGTGTCACATGATATCTGAAAAATCAGCTTCCATGGAAAATCATTCCGGCATTCCAGGGATGCCCGCACCATGGGAATCATCACTCAGGGGGTAAATCCCCGAGTCCCACTCTGCAGCCCACATCGGTGCTGCAGCTTGGGCTTGTGTGCGTGTGTGTGTGTGTGTGTGTGTGCGTGAGGCTTGATAGGCAGCCCAGTGTGAAATATCTTGATGGTGCTGTCATGAGATGGCACATTTATGCAAATCAGCAAATCATGATAGAAGCCAGCTGACAACACAAGCTAAAAGAAAATTAATTTAAAAAAAAAATGGCTCTGTGTCACACTGTTGACTGTTTTCCTCTTCACAGTCATTTCTCTCGGGTGTAGCAAAAAACAACACCTGGGTTAAACTTTAAGTCATCTTGGCTGAGGAACCAGGAAGGATCTGCGCTGACGTGCTCAAAGTGCAGGGCAGGCTGCTGCCTCGGTGATCGCAGTGGTTGCTGAGGAACAGCAGAGGATCCACCTGCCGTCTCGGGCCTTTGTCTCACACAAGGGACTGTCATTATTTTCCCCGTGCTGAGCAACATGCAGTTCAATTTCCAAGTGTCACGGACATCACACAACACAACAAAATTAGCCCTTATCTGTATAGATTGCCTGGAGTGATAATGGTAAAATCAATGCCGCATCGATAGCAGTGAAGTACACACACCCATTAGCCTGAAAATGAACTCAACGCAGGACCCCTGCATCCAGGACCCGACTGCTGCTCCCATCCACCATCCGTCTTGATGCTGTTTTGACATTAGCACTCAGCATTAAGTCCTGGCGATTATTTATTTATGTATTTATTTATTTATTTTGCTGCAATGGCTGTAAAGTTTCACTTAACCAGAAATGCAAAATGGAAAAATTAGCCCCATTCAGGAGGAGCGCATATCAGCGATCTGTCTGTCTGACTTTTTGCATTTTTGCTTTCTCACAAAAAAACCCCAAAACAAAACAAGAAACAGAACAAAATTGGAGGTAGAATCACTAGAAACAAGAAGCAGAGGCTCCACCACGACGCCTCCGTGTAAACATACCTTCATGCGCTCCGTTCCGGCCGCATTAATTGTTCTCCAGATCCCAAAACGAGGCTCCACCACAGCGTGAATCAAAGCCGTCCACTGTCACAGGCGCTCTGAGGCGAACAACAGACGTTCAGAGACGACGCCGCCAGCCAATCAAAAGGGCGTAGTGCCGCGCACTGGCCAATGGCGGGCGAGCTTTTCGCTGGGGGGGCGGGGACAGAGGGGCGTTCCCGGGTCTGTGGGATAAACCTCTTTGTTTAGGACGTCCAGTGTTGAGCTTCTGCTCCGTCGCTGGGTTTCTCAGTCAAGTGTGCTCTTATCCGTCCTAACGATGGCGCAGTTTACCCCCGTTTTTTAATGAGAGGAAGTGTCTTAAGTTGTTAGCAAACGACTTAAGTTAATAGGGAGTATTTGTAATTCTCTGACAGTCCAAAATGTGTTAAAAGGACGATTGTGAGTCATGCTCCTGCACAGGCACGACCACGAACACAGACATGCATGTCTTAAAATCCTCTTAAAATTGACTCCTGGTGGAGATCGGTGCTGGCATCGTGCAACACGGTGTTTCAACTCCCCTTAATGGTCAGATGACAGTATGGCAACATGGCCCATGACCTCTCATCATGAGCATGCTGAGAGAATGTCAGGCACGTCTTTCAACCTGTTTCCTCAGTTTGGCGTATTCAGACTATTATCTTATTTGGGTTTGCAGCCCTGGGATCAATGACAGCAGCCTGATTAACCAACACATTCATTTAAATGAATCCTCACGTGCCATCATGTATTTGATTCCCCTGCTGCGACTGTCTGCCTTTGTCTACCCACAATCACATGCTGAAGACTATTTAAACATGTGTTTTTCATTGGAGCCTTAAGGTCAACACCAGCTGACGCCCTTATCAGCGACGTGGGGATCGTGACTCCAAAATATTGAAGCAAGTAGTTCAGGTTTTTTCGTCAAACAGATGCCAGTGTGAGTTCACAGTGGGGAAAAAGCTCAGAGACATGATATCCTTACATTTAAAAAGTAGGCCAGTCATTCAGCGAAATAGAATAGATGGAGGGAAGGCGTTCTTGTGTTCACAGTCCTGGCTTACTGATCGGTATAGGAACAGTAACCTGATAGACGAGATGTTTTTGTCAAAGCATCTGCTGCCGATTGTGTGCAGCCATTGAGGCTGAAAGTATGTGATTTCCACAACAATGTTCTCACACTACACACCTGCATGTCATTGTCGCCTTTGCACACACTAGACTGCCAATAACCCTCTGCTCTGCAGGCGGTCTTGAATGTATCTCCTGTAGGCTACAAGTGAGGCTCTAATGAAGACACATTTCAAAGTTCAGTCTCATAATTCTGGAGTAACTGTCATATTGGAACGATGTTAGGCACTGCAATACAGCCAGTTACAATTGCAATTTTACAATCACATCAAACTCAGTCCCAACCTGTTTTGCAAGTCATCCTGTATCATCATGTGAGAGTATGATGTAACGTGATAGCACAAATGGCAACGCTCTTGAGTTTGCTGCTGGTGGAAGCATTCAGATTCCTTCTTAAAGTAAAATTATAGTTTGCAAGGTACCTCCTACTTTAGCTGTCAAGTAATCTTAATGGAGTGTATAGTAAAATATATACCTCTGAAATGTAGAAGATGAGGTGTGATCGTGAGTAAGTCAGAAATGTCTGTGATGCCATGAGTTTGATGTGATGTAGGTATGAGTGTGTATCGATGCAGCATAAATCAAACGCACCACGTGAGTCTAAAGGCCCGGAGATGAGAATGTGATCATGCCTGTTTATATCGTGTCCTGAGCCAAGCACACAAGTGACAACTTCTCAGCTCCACCCTCGCCGGCGTGCAAAATAAGGACCACAGGACACAGCCAGCCAGAAAAAAATAACAATGTAGATAATTGGCTGAACTGGATAACTGCAAATTTCAAACTGAGTGTTTTGAAGCACACAGTGGTGGTACCATATCACAATTTAATTCTGTAGTACTTGCAACAAAGTACTTAAAACAGTGACGGTGCTCCCACTTGTCAGTATTCTTTAATATTCAAGATATCAAAAAGAGTACGACAAAACATATATTGTACAGTAGCCCCTTAAAATACATGGAAATAAAAACAAGACTGTGTCAGTAAATCAGAATGACAGCAAACATCAGCAGTAGCTTGGTTAGTAGAATTTAGCCAAGCCAAGTTATTGGCCAGACTTGAAAGTTTTTCTTGTTATTGAGTTGCTTAATGAATGTAAGTTCTCTCTTTTAATTAGGTGTTAGGTAACTGCCTCACAGGTTACAGAATTAGCTCGAAGGAGAATTGGCAACATCTTCTCTCGGGACCAGCTTCAGCTTGATGGGATTCTTGGGTGTGGTGAATCCATCACTTCCCAACTCCAGTGGGATCTAGGAGGACAAGACATGTGTCACAAGTGAGCCCTCTAAACACTGAATCACACAGAAAAACCTGCCAGACCGTAACATGTCTTCTTACATCTGTCTCTTTGCAGGTGACAAAGGTGAACCTCTGCAGGATCTCCACTAAGGCCAACTTCATCATCAAGAGAGCAAATCGCATGCCAATACAGTTCCTTGGCCCAGCTCCAAAGGGGAGGAATGCATAAGGATCGATGTTGCCTTTGTTCTCTTTGCTGAACCTGAAAAAGATGAACAAATATTTTAAGTTGATGACCAAATTTGGGTTGAATCTGACCTTAAACTGCCATTGGTCTTTGAGTATACCTTTCGGGTTTGAAGGCATCAGGCTCAGGCCACAAAGAAGGGTCGCGGTGCAGAGTGTAAATTGGAACCATGGCGACGGTTCCTTTAGGTATGGTCAGACCATTAATTTCCACAGAGGCCTTTGATACTCTCTCTAACCGATTAGCAATAGGATACAGCCTCATTGACTCATTGATCACCATTTCAATGTATTCCATCTGCATCAGGGCTTCATAGGTCAGCTTACCCTGAAGGGAGGTACAACATATAGTATTTATTTGTAAGTAGCACAGAACCAGTTGCTGCATTGAATATTTTCAAGTGAGAAACAGTTTGTCCTCCCTTAAAGACTTGTATAATGTAATGTCGGTCTATTCTGCACATGCAACATCTATTTCACATCTGTCTGTCCAGGGAGAGGGATGCCTCCTCTGTTGCTTTTCCTGAGCCTTTTTTCTTCCATTTTGTAACAAGAGACATCACGTCCACACAAACTGGACGGACGTGAGGTCACAGTGACCTTTTTGACGTCTTTACTACAAAAAAACAAATCAGTTCATCCCTGCGTTCCCCCAAGGTGTCTGAAAAATTGTGTTCACGAGAATGGGATGGACAGACAGACAGATGAAAAACCCCTTAACACATAGTCTTCTGCAGCAGCTGTCGCCAGAACCAAAACATAAGAAAAATACTCAAGTGACCTTATCGGGGAAGGTTTTGTCAATTTCTTGTTGCAGGATCTTCTGGATCTCAGGGTTGGTTGCCAGCAGGTAGGATGTAAACCCCAGTGTGCTGCTACTGGTTTCATATCCAGCAAAGATGAATATCATGGCCTGAGAAAGGATCTCATTGTCAGTCAGCCCTGCAACACAAAGACACCACGATTAAACTATACCATCACGTCAATCAAGTAACACCTCCTAACTTTGTTGTCTGGAGAGTCTCAACAAGCATCAGCTTGTTGACTGAGCAGTCTTTACTTCATTCAGTCAACTTGAACTTTACCTTCCATGATCTGACTGGACGATTACGGCTCTCAGTGGGTCGTCGCAAGTCTTTAACCCAGATTTTAAAAACGGTAAAAGACGGTGACTTGAAACAATATCAAAGTTCTTATAAACTGTCAGCCAAAAATTCTGGACATCCCAAGATGGACTCCCTGTAGTTTTGCTGACTGGTCCAACACTTTCAAGACTTTTCAACCTGATTGTTTGTTAGACTTCGGCAGTCAATGGCTAGCTGCTGTTGGCTGACAAAGACACCCCATGAAAAGCATTCATAGGACAATATTTGTAAGATGACATTTAAAGGAGTGACATTTAAAGGAGTGACACCTCAGCCATGACTTCAGAGAAAATCACAACCGTTACTTCCATCTCTACCTTTTGTGGAATTTGGATCCGTGTGGTTGCCCTCTGAAATCTGAGCTTCAACCATTAACTGCATGAAGTCCACTCGGCTCTGCATGAGAAAACAAGTGGACATCCTATTTCAGTTGGCCTTAAGGAAAAGATTATGAACACAGAATGTAATAAATTGGCCAACAACAAACAGGCTATCAAATCCATTGTAGCTGTACACTGTAGGCACGTACTTTGTGTTGACTCTCATTCCGGTCTGATTTGATCTGCTTTAGAAAGCTGTAGAAGAAGTCCAACACTTGAGCGGGGAAGAAGGACACATTCAGCTTCTCAAAAAATGGCAGCGTGAATGGGAACAGAACTGAAATGAATAAGAATTGAAAAGACATCATTAACTCAGCGTTCCAAATGACAAGACAGACACTCTGGTTGGAGTATAATGTCTGACATACCCGCGAACACAAGCAAGGGATTCAGAAAGTTGAACTTGACCATTTTCTTAATGTTTGCTACAAAAGGGTCAGAGGGATGGTTGATGGAATCGATGTCCACACTGAAGGCAGTGCTGGTCACAACATCCATACTGTAAGGTCCAAATACTCTGCAGAAAGAAAGCTAACATGTAACTTCAATTAACAGTTTCAAGAAAAAGATGAAGGGTCCAAAAAAAAAGTCATGGTCCAGGGTGTAGGATTCAAAGCCATTCAATCATAGTCATGTTTTTATTAGTGTATAATCACCTAAAAATACAAATTTGTTGGGTTTTTGGGGAGGATGAGGCGAGGGTTTTCAGATGGTTGCCATCCTCAATGCTCGAAACCACTAATTCTTACACACTGGACCTTCCAAACCATCCAAATGTCGTTGTGAGGAAATTGTTGTTTCCTATTTACTTGTTAGCACAAATAACAACATCAGTTGTCAGAAGTGAGTTATTCCGAGCCCAAATCTCCTCACAAACAAGACCATTACTCACTCTTTAACCTCGATGACTTCGTCCACCTCAACTTTCTTTTGAAGACTCCTCATCAGGTTACCCGAATTCTGCAGCATTATCGAGTACATCTGCCCCAAAGGTGAATAGCAAAATATGAAATCATTAAATGTCTATGCATGTGAAAAAATGGTGCGCATTAAAAACATGTAACAAGGAAACCTATTATGTTATATATGTTCTTGTCCATGAACAAGATCTTGAAGGTTATAAAGCCCAAAATCCACGCCATGGGTGCTCTTCTCAGCCAAAGAAAAATACTGTGTCTAAAGTGCCTCAGTAGTCAATAGTTGGTAGTCCCACCTTTAACACCATGACTTCTTGACATCACACTACATCACCTTGTCACAGATTTGGATAATCTACATCTATATTCACGTTGGAAGTGAAGCTAACTGGAAGCCTAAAACTGACAAAGCTGACAAGGTGAGTGGTGCTGGCTCAGGCGCGTGTGACCTGACCAATCACAGCAGACTGGGCATTTGAGGGGGGAGCCCTCAAGGGACAGGAGCTATAACAGATTGTTTCAGACGGGGTTGTGCCGACAGTGCTGCAGAACTGGATAGTATGAGAAAATTGGTCTGGTTTTGAGCATTAAAAAATTTAAATTTATTCTAGTAGTGACCCAAAATAAATTAACCTATTAATTAATATAATTAGTAGACAGCATAAACAGTAGTGTTTTTCAAACCTCCTTCAGTCGTCCACTGGTGAATGATGGAGAGAGTACACTGCGAATCCTCTTCCATTCTTCATCTTCAAGTACTGACACAGCATCACGCAATGGTCCATTAAGGCCGAAATCCTAAACCGCACACATGCACACAGGATGCCTTTTGACATTGTGATTTTTGATTAGCACTGAAGTATTAACTTGGGAAACTGTCCCTGGTCTTTTTTTTCTTACCCGTCTGTTAGTGAAGACAGAATAACACTCCTTAACCAAGATTGTTTTGATCATAGCTGTGTCCATTATGGCCAACACAGGCTGCCTGCCATCGTACAACCTTGTAATGCAAAAAGCAGACATTTGTAGGAACTCAGTCACAGCCTGAAGCATTGCATGAAAAATGTGCACTCTGAAATACTCCCTCTTCCTTAATAACAAACAATATGAGCAAACACACTCACCCCCACGTCTTTCCATATTTCTGATAGCATTCTGTATCAAAATTGTGGACGCCCTAAAAAAGAAAATAAGAGATAAAAGGTATCAAATCAGTCAAAACAATGATCAGCAGAGTATCTGCTCAAATCACTGTACCAATCACGTGTCTCACCTTTGTGTATTCCAAAAAAGTCCCAATAAACGGCCAAGGTTTGGGCCCAGGGACACCTATTTTCTTGAAAAAGCCATATGGAGCATATCCATATCTGAGAATCAAAAGCAGGATTAGAGAACTGACACCAAATCCATCTGTTATTCCAAGTTATTTCATCTGCCCCGCCGTTCTTTCGTAACATTCCTCTGGGCTTGAATCCTTTTTGTGCTTTGTCTTTGTGTTTCTAAGCATTCAGACCTGCAGCGCAAAGCATTATCAGGAGAACTGATAAAACTGCCTGGTAGCCATTTTATGACAAGGATTCTACAGCTCAGGCTTTATGTCGTCTTAGAGTTAGGATATCTATACATCGTGACACGGCAAAACTGTCATCTCTACCTGCTTTAAAAGGCTGTATTACAGTAAACTGCTGTCATTTTCTGAGTGCATCAGACTGCACAACTGGTTCTAATACTCGTACCCACTTTGTCATTACATCCCCACTTCTAATGATAATTGATCAGAAATCTCATTGTGTTAATATTCTAGTCTATTGACTTAGCACCAATACTTATTCCGACAATATTGTCACGATATCAATATCGAAGTAGGGCCTTACTGCCAAGTCCTTACATTCATTAAGTCCTTTGGAGAAGATTTAAAAAATGATGAGGTATATATTGTATTTGCATAGTATTGTGATACTGTTTCAAGGCCATTGGTCAGCCAAGCCCCAGGCTCATGTTATCTTTTGTTGGGCAAGTCAAGTCACGTCACTTCCCCTCCCAAGGATTCTTTAGATTCTTCTTCTGACATTGAATTGTATTAGTATCATCACTGATCATCAGCTAAATAAATGTAGTAAAAAAAAAACAAGTCATTTTATTAAAGCATATTTATATCTTAATTTCTTCAACAGCTAAATAAACAAATAAATCCAGGCTAAAAAAAATGGAAAATAAACTTTAAACATCAAATGAAAACAGAATTAAGTCATCATGGCTCAAGTCAAGTCTTTCACTTCCAAGTCCAAGTCCAGTCTCAAGTCATTTATCCCTGTCATGTTACAGGTCATCTATAAGGTGACTTGAGAGGAATTAAGTCCACATTTCTGTTGTTCAGAGGGAACTGGTTTTATATTTTAGATCTCGTCAGAGGAAAAAAAAAGTCTATTCTGCGTGCAACCTTTAAGTTAATAGCGATCCAAACCTGCCTTGGTGCACCCACACAGGTGCAGTTCCACTCTGGGACAATGTTGACTTTTGCCTTGGTTTACAGTGCAAGTAATGTGACCTGCTCATTTATTTAACTCTTTGTGTGGCTGCCGCAGACGTTCAGTCCAATAACAATCACCACGTATTACGTAATAGAGTTTGTCGTTTGAGTTGATGACGTCAGCACCGTCCTGTTGACACCGGCTCTAACAGAAACCCGCAGAACTGGAATTACACGGTGAATATGAAGTGTTTCGGATTTCTTGTTTCGGATATACTATTACTTACTATTAGTATTACTTACTATTCGGATGCGTTTTGGTTTTTTTTTTAAATCAACTATCGCTTCATCCGCTGACTCGTCGGTTTTGCGACAGTTTTCACGCTTCTTACTGCGCACAAACTCCAGCCTGTTAAGAGATTTCAATCTTCACCTCCACACACAATACGAACACAAAAGAAAAGAAAAGAAAAGAAAAGAAAAAAAACACACTTACACTGCGATCAGACTGATGACAATTGCTATTAAAGTCCAAGTCTCGATGGAGAAATCGGGATAGAAGCCCATCTTTGCTGAACTCCCGCTGACTTCAGTGGACCACCTCCCTCCTCTCAGAGTATTTAAGGCCCGGCCAGAGGCGGGCCTAAGCGCTGGAAAACATGCTGGCACCTGCTGGGTGGTCATTACGCAACATCTTATCTTTTTTCACTTAGTCCCGAAGGTCCAGTCCATGGCAGATGTACTAATGTGCTGGGCAACTGAAGGTAGTGACCATTCACCTACTAAATAACTTTTAGACTTTTACCTTGTCATCTGTAAAGGATCTGAAATTTAAAAAAAAAAAAAAGTCCTGACAGAGTAATATTCTCTAATATTCGCTGCCTTTTCATCAGGACATGAGATATTAGCAACATTTTTTTTATTATCGAAGGAACAAATGTACATTTAATCGTTTTAAGTCCCCATTTTAAAACCACGATAAATGAGGTACGTTAGTGTTTGTCTGTGGGATAAACTGCTGAGTCACTATTGTGTTTTGGTGTTCAGCTTAGGGGAATGGGAGCATGGGGCGAAAGAAAGAGTGAAAACCCCTGTGTTTCAGCCCCTGATTTGACTGAATGATTCTTTTATTCTCTCTTGGCTCAGGTCAAAGGGACATAGTAGACGCCAAGTGTTTCATTTTTTATTTATTTTTTTGCAAACAAAACAAAGGCAGTGCTGTAGCCTGCTGTTAGAGGAGCAGTGAATATGAATAATGACACACAAGCAAGGATCAGCCAGATATTCTTCTTTGAGTGTTCACTGGCCTTCTGTCAAACACGCCCTTCTCATAGCCGACATTTGGACTTGATATAGTAGGAAAGGCTCAGGTGGGACCGATGACATTTAACGGAGGCAGGCGCAATGGCGAGACCCCGACACTGAAGCAGTTATATGGCATTAAACCACGTTCTACACCTGTGTTTTTCCTGATTACGACACGTCAAAATGTCCTTGATAGAGCAACAGAACCCAAGAAAAATGGCCACCCGTTTGTTATGTAATCAACAAATCACCCTGTGCTTCATAGAAGCAGACTTGACAGACTTATTAAGGCTTAAGAAAATTACCACGTCCAGAAGTGGTGACAAATGAACAGAAGAGGATGCACAACTTTCCAATTAATTCAGGAGTTGACTCATATAGACCTATAAATCACGTGTAATGTTTGCTTTTTGATGGATTACACTTGGCTCTTAATTCTTCTTCTGATTTCCCTGCATGCATTGTTTCTGTCTGGATCGAATGTTAATGCCACAGATTTGCCACTTTTTTAACAGTCTGTTGTCGTCAACTTCCTGTCCATGCGGAGCCTGAGGTAAAGGAGGTAAGAAGTGAGATAATTCCCTGTTGACCTTTAGTCGTATGCATCACGCTGTATTTACTGCTGACAGTTGTTTCTCTGTACAGTTTATGGCTGCAGTGATGGCTTTGGCTTGGTCAAAGGTTTTATGCACAATTACAGGTGATTGGTAAGTTGAGCTGCTTGACTTTGTATAACTGTATTTAGTGAGAGAGATCTATTGGTAAAGTGACAGAGTTACTCCCCACTGACTGTTTGAAAATAGACTAATATGTATGGTGGCCCTGAAGGTCAAAACACACACAGCATTACAGAAAAGCATTTTTTTTTCTTTTTTTTTGTTTTTTGGTAATGTTGTTATGTTTTGTGTTATGTTGTCATGTTTTGTGTAGTGTTGCTGTGTAATGTTGTTATGTTTTGTGTTATGTTGTCATGTTTTGTGTAGTGTTGCTGTGTAATGTTGTTATGTTTTGTAAAAATGCTGTGTTTTCCGTAATGTTGTATTTCTGGAATGTCGCCGTGTTTTGTGTAATGTTGTATTTCCAGTAATGTTGTTGTGTTTTGTGAGATGTTGTGTTTTTTGGTAATGTTGTCATGTTTTTTGTAGCTTTGTTGTATTCTGTGTAACGTCTTTTTTTCGGTAATGTTGCTTTCTGTTAAAACAAACAAAAAAATCTGTTTTGTTCAATGTTGATGTTGTGATGTAGTCGTGTTTTATAAAGTGTTGCATTTTCTGTGATGTTGCTGTGTTTTGACCTTCAGGGCCACCGTAAATATGGGCCCAGCAGGAGCACATATGATTGCATTATACTTTTAGTTATACTTTCCTAAATTCTTCCTCGGTCTCTGTTTCTCTCTCATTTTCTCAGGTCATAAATTATAGATATGCGCCATATATCCTGGTCCCAGTGGTGTCACAACAATATGTAAATGACAGCTGGAAGTGGCAGCTGAAAAACAGCAAATGTACAGCTAGGTGTCTTCTCTGCCTGGTTTAGGCACAGTGAGACACAACAGGGGAGCCGACCTCTAAAATATGCTGACAGTCGGCCTCAGTATCTGCACAAAAAACACAATTGGCCACTCTCTGGTCGATGCATGAAGCGTACGTGACCGCAGCTGGATAGGAAGACGGCTTTCGCGATCATCTTTGCTACAAGCAACAGCAGCATTTTCTTGTTTAACCTATGTGGACGTCACATCTGTCACTGTTTCCCGTAACTCTCGCTAGTTGCCTGTCGTCCCCACACATCCATTTTTTTTTTTTTTGCGTCCTTGATTGGAGAAGTAAATAAATAAACAAAACAAAACCACCATCAAGAAGCCACAAAAAGACGGGCCCCGCTGACAGGCCCATTGCGATGTGAGGAGGCCGCCTCTGGCTGTGGCTGGGTCAGCTGAGAATAAATAGAGTTGTTTTTCTCATTTCGTCTCTCGTATTTCTGTGATCCCGTGTGAATGAATCAATGTCAACACTCTGCGTGTGTGTGTGTGCGTTTGCGTGTTACGTGCCCACAATCTTGCAGATGCCTGTCTGCCTGCAGCGCTACTACACTGAGCAGCGCTGCCTCTGCTGCTGCTGCTGCTGCTGCTCTCGGTTTGCCTCAGATCAATCTTGGAAAGATGAGTTTCAAAGTAGTAGTGGAGAGAAGGCCATGAGAGACAGATACGGTATTGAAGAGAGGCCATGAAGAAACAAGAAACAACCAGTGATGAAGTCTGAGCACAAAGCAGGCAGGGAAGACTGAGAGTAATGCGCAGATATGTCAAACAGACCGGAATTTCTCCAGAGTTCAAAGCTAACATTTCTGACAAGTTGTTTCAAGTCGCTCCTGGGTGCCCTGCCAGTCAGTATTCAATTACACGCCTTAATGCAGTTCAACATTCAGTACAAGTTGAAGATGGGAGTCATTAGACTGCAGTTACACAGTTTTTGATGCCATTCTGACGGTGGGGGGGGGGGGATTAAGAGGTGTGTAATAGCAGCTGGGTGGCTGATGCATCCTCCAGATGTTGTCTGGGAAATGGTAATTGACCTGCTAATGAAGTCTGGGCTCCTCCTGTCAGCTCTGAGCCTCAGAGAGCCTGTGACATTGGAAGGGACACCTGCCTATCTGCCCAGATGACAGCAAACCTGAGTTGTAATGAGACACACAGCAAACTGACCGCAACCATCTCTTTCTCTCTCTGCCATACACACACATTTCTGCATGAATAAACTGAATAAAACCATGCTTTTTTTTTTTCTTTCTTTCTTTTTTTTTTTTACTCTTTGGTCACTCTCACAAATACCACACATAAAGTAACAGAGATGTCAGATGTTAATTGCACTCTCCTGCAGTCAGCCTCGACCGCCGCGGCCTGCCTGGTCATTTGGCGGACGGCCTGGTGAATGTCACCTTCTTCTTCTTTTTTTTTTTTTTTTTTTTCAGCAGCGAGTGTGTGCGGCCGTGTGGGTGTTTGTGCATGGTGAGTCATGCTGGGCAGAGATGGGAATATCTGGCCGCAGCTGCTGGACAGGAGGACGAGATGTTTTAGATTGCAGCATGGAGAGGAGGCAGATGACCGTTATTGCCAGGTAGTTTTTTTTTTTTTTTTTGAAGGGGAGAGCAATGTCACTTCATGGGAGAATCATCGGCTCAGAGGCACAGCCGAAAAGCCAGTCCGGTCAGCACTTGAAACAGATAATGTTTCATTATGACTGCTTTTTAGTTTTTTTTTTTAACTTGCATATAATTCTCATCACACTCTGGCCGCATAAGACCTGGCTGCGTTCACCAGCAGAGGGCAGCGCAGGGTAACATTTGTGACAGTCACATCAGACAGCAGGAGAGCAGGTGGAGATTAAGATGTGAGCGGCCACTCTTCTTTCATAGATAACCTTTCATCGCCTTTTAAAAGGTCATATAATGCGGTGCCTTATTAATTTTACAATACGCTCGCCCACTCTATCACAATTCGCTCTGATGAAATGAAATGATGAGACGCACACTTTCTAATCAGTGTTCTTTAGCTTCCAGCAGCTCATTGCTCCGTGCTTCTGTAGATTCCCCCTGCAGGCCGCTGTACCTTTTGCCAATTATTTTTAGTCCTCTGGGAATTAGTCTGGCTGCACAACCCCGACAGCATCAGTGTCCAGTGGCGGATGGTAACTAAGCACATTTACTATACTTCCATTGTGTGCCACTCCATGCTCTACCCCACTGCACTTCAGGGTCAAATATTGTATTTTTTTCCTTGCCTTAGCTTATCTGACAGCTGGAGTTGCAATTCAGAAATGTCTGATGGGATTATAAAGTACAACGAAGATTATTCTCCAACCTTTTCCACTCGCGACCTCTTAAATAATTCAGGTTTGGAGTTGGTACCTCTTGAAATACTTTATTGTGAGTTGTTAGCAGCTGCACACACATGCACATTTTGAGTTTCACTTCTAAACTTCGCACACCATTTTATCTAAATCAAACTTGAACTTAACGCAACATGAAGTCACTTTTTTACCCTTAATATGAGTTAGGATAAGGCTGAGATCACGGCATCATATACACGTTTCCTAAGATAGAACGTTTTTCAACACAAAACTATGTTGTTAAGTAACGATTTTTGTTTGCAGTTTGCGCCTACATTACATCTGACAAATTGTTGCAGACCTGATATATTTATGACCATATTTACGAAACTATGGGGGGGCTCAAAATGCCGGTTTCTACATAATGCTGCTTTAACCATCAGTTAATGTAAACATTTAATCACACACATTTTATGACAATTTCAAACTTAATTTTACCATAATTTGAACAAAGCTTTTTAAATTTCATTTCATTTGTTATAAATGACCTGTTGCAGCCCACCGACCCACCTGCAGTACCCTCACAGCTCAGCAGCGGGCCATGGCCCATACTTGTTGAAGGCCCAAAGATGTAAAATGATCCGTCAGCTAACAATACAAAAAGAAAATAGACAATTATAGAGAAGTACAAAAAATTAACACAGATTCACGTGGCAAAATTTGACTTTCTTCTCTCCTGTCCTGTTGATTATCCTACGACCTCTCAGATTTAGTAGGTGGTCCTTTGGATGGGCCCGACCCTCAGGTTGGAAACTACTGGCTAAACCACATATAAGTGCACATACGATAGTTCAAACTCCAGCTCCATCTTGACCATCTACCACTGTCAGTCACAGGGGATATTTTACTGCACAGTCTACTACTTTTGATATTTTAGGTAGGTTGCTACTTTTACACAAGTAAAGGTTATGAGCACTTCTTCCAGCACAAGCAGTATGTGCAGGAGGAGCCTGGTGCAGTATGTCTCTGTGCAGCAGCAGGTAGAGGGACGCCCCCCGCCCCACCCCCCACCCCAGGGAGCTGAGTAACACTGTGACTGTGTCAGCTACTGCAAAGTCACACGCCTGCATCACTGTGACGGCACACCGCAGAGTTTGGACCTTCTGCCTCTTTACGTTTCACATAACTTGTGAGAAAGAAAATGTAGGCGCAGTGTTTTTTTTTTGTTTTTTTTTTTTTTCTTTGTTAGACAGAGAGGGGAAACAGAAGGAGGAGAGGCGAAGAAAATCTGTATGCAAGACTGATAGAGACACTGATGCAAGCTTTGGGGTGTGTGTGTTTGTGTGTAATGTTTACTTGTTCGATGCCAACTCCGGTGTCCAATCTATCCCATTAATTTAGACAGGAAATCATGTCCTCCGTCTGGCGGCCACTTTCGATGAGTTATGGCTGCTCGTCCAAGCGAGCTGTTGTGATGAAAAGCAACTTCGCCGTGGAAAAGCACACCAAGAAACAAGAGAGCACACAGCCTATGTGGATTTACAGCGCACTCGCACACACAAACGCTATAGTGACAGGGTGATTTAGTGGCTTTTAATCATTCCTAAATTGCCTGTCGTTCCCTCTCTTAGAGCAGCACTTGATTACACACACTGGTACGCTACATGAAACAAGATTCCACTCCAGTCTGGCAGTGGGAGTGGCCTGGATCAGAGTTTTGTGGTCGTCGGGGCTTGAACGCTTGAGAGTCCATTACATTGTTTCCTGTCTGACAGGAGGAGTAGGAGGAAAGTGCAGAGTGAGCAGGGAGGGCAGTGGAGCCTTCATAGATCTGGACTGTAAAGAGCAAGACCGTGAAGACCAGAACTCCATCACTGTCGTCAGCGGCATGCTCTCGATCCACTAAATCCACTCGCGCACCACGTTCTGCTGCCTTTCAAAAGGATTTCTGAGAGGTACAGAGCCAGTTACATGTGATTCTTAATTCCAGCTCCATGTAGTGCCAGGCTGAGGTTTCAAACAGCCCGAGGGTAGAAAGGTTTGGTCAGTGTCTGTGGCGTCCTTATCTGACTGCTATCATAATGCACCGCTGTAATTTACTTGATGCAGTGTTTACAGAGCCATCATTTCATCACTTCCACTGAGCTATTGCACGAGTTATGTAGGTTAAAAAAACATCAGTAAACATCATCTGGTATGGCTGGAGAGACAAATGGATCATGAATAAAAACATCTTTTAAAGGGTGCATCATGTTGGAACATGTACATCTAAATAAAATCTATTTAAGTTCTTATTTTTCTGAACTTCAAAGAGCAATGTGTAAGAATTTTGGTCCAAAACAGAAAGACTAACTAAATTTATCAACAGAATATGAGGAGACCAGGGTTCTGACATTGTGTCAAGGACATCTATGTGTTTGTTGCAGAGACATCAACTGAAGTTAGCATGCTAACCAGCTAGCTGCAGTCTATCCTGTCCCATAATATCACCCCAAGCTTCATGTCTGTACCACTACCTGCGCAGCTAACTGAGCTAACTAGCGACTGGCAGCAACAGTTACCAGCAGTGAGTGATTTCTCTGGTTATATCCAGCGCCTCTCTGTGTGGAATGGCCTTGTTTTAGCGGGTGGCCAGTTCCTATGCATGTTACGCCTAGCACCTTTTGAGTTTTTGAAGACACAAAATGTAACATTTCTGCATGAAAATAATAACTAACGAGGCCATTGCAGTAAATTGTTTTGAGTTGTGTACTTATTTTATCTAAAATGGTTCCACCGATGTTTAAAACCCAGAAAAATCCACAGTTTTATCAAAGGTACCTTTGCATTTCATTTGGTCGCCTGCTGTCATAACTGCCGGGAGCGAGTCAGAGACGCCAGATGTGACTGAAGGTAACATGAATACAAATTTGAAACATTGCCTCGCCCGTGAAAGTGTCATGTACATAGATATTCATCAGCAGAGGTCATTGTTTAACAATGAAGACAACAACTCCCATGATCCCGCACTACCTAGTGGCAGAATGTACACACTGTGGGTTTAAAGTGCTTGAGAATCAAGTAACCTGAAGATATCGTCATTATATCACCTGATGTATTCACTATGTACCCTAAAGCAGTGGTTCCACCCAAAAAGTCAATTCTTTCCTTTCTTTATGAGCAACCTGATGAGCTAAAACTCATCAGTAATTTCAACTGAAACTCAACGAAGTAACCTTGCGACCCACTGGACGTTCTTGACCCTCAAGGTTGGGAACCAATGCCTCAAACGAGTAAACGTGAACCAACATGGGAATCAGTTCAGTTTAAGCTTGGATAGCATGCACAATATATGTGTGCGTGGAGTCTGTTCAGACCAGATGTAAGCGGTTATGTACCCTGACTTGCAAAAACAACATATGTGTTTTGGCTGCAGCTGCAGCTGTATGCACCCGGGGCATTTTAAGGTCATATTCGGAGATTGCTTTTTAATACTGAGGGCATTTTACGGAAACGTGTGAAAGCTGCCTAGAGATGAGAATTCATAATCTCTCAATCCATCTTTGGGTTGTTTTGAAGGGTTTAGAGTTTTTGCTTGTTTGTTGGACATGCGCCTGGGATCAGAATATGTGACCACTGTCTACTGACCCTGAGCACTAGTAGGGCAGAGATTAGCACAAATGCACACACACACACATACACAGCTACACTTAAAGAGGCATGCGTGCCCTGCAAAACCCCAATTACACACATACAGATGCTCAAAAGGAGAGCAAAGCCATACTTCAACAGCCTCATTGAGTCTTATTTGAGGATCTGCAAGTGAAGGCAAAGTTTATTCCGCCAATGTTTAAAGTGCACTTTTGCTGAACGGCAGCCAGCGTGCCGCTCTGATGATTACAAGATAGAAGGCTCAGGGAATTTGCCTTCATTTTCTAAGTTTGTCGTGAGTCACTTGTTAAAAATACAACATCACATTTAACGGTGACGTGCTAAAATACAGAGTAACAGAAGGAAAAGAGACAAAAAATCGTATAACGTACTTATTAATGTCAGTTGCACAGCAGCATCTATCTAACGCATTCAGCCATCATAAGCTATCGGTCGTCATTACCAGACTAAAATAAGGCTGCGGCGATGAAGATCCTGAGTATAATGAAATGGGCGGGGGTGGCTTGAGGAGGAAGACTGTTTTGTTTCTACTTTTAAAAGTTGCACAGTCTCAATTTAAATCTGGCAAGCTGCAGTGTTTTCTCTCTCTTTTTTTTTTTTTTTTTTTTTTTTTTTACTGTTAACTTGGCTCCCTTTTGGCCTTGTGGGGGATATTTTCAAAATGTCAGCCCATGTGACCGAATATTTTTGGAGGTTATTTTAAAGGATACCGCTGGCATCTGTTTCATAACTAAGGAATGTGTCACCGAAATGCAACATCATGCCTCTATTATGCGATTTGAATGGGTTTTGGATGACAATGGAGGGCTGCGGCACAGAGGAATAAGCAGCGTTTGGTTTGTGGCTATACAGGCACGACTTTAACAGGGTAAATTCAATTATGATCTGTGTCCTCTCATTGGATTTCTTGGTAATATATGAAAAAAAAAACCCAACAAAAAAAAGCTTCAGGCAACTTAAGTAGGGCATCTTTCTTCGCAGAATCTATCAGAAAGTTGGAGCATTTATATCTCGAGCTGATTCTGAGAAACTGGTTCATGCACTCGTCTCAACTTTGACTACTGTAATGCGGTCTTTGCTGAAAAGGCACGGCTCCAGCTCATTCAGAATACAGCACTTCTCACCCATGCATACAGAGCTCAACATTTCTCTCCAGTGCCTAAATCACTTCACTGGCTCTCAGTACAACACGGAATCAATCTCAGAAATGTTTATACTAATATTTCATAAAGCTCTGAGCTGTTCTCTCCGGCACTGTTCTTTTTTGAAGTGTTCACTGAAATAATCCAATCAAACCCTTCAGGCCCTCAGGTGGAGGTTAACCATATAGAATAGGATCCAAGGCTAGTGAAGGTGCCGTGACAAAGGCTGTGAAGGCTGTAAAATATGATTCACTTCATTTTGAATTTCTGAATCAAAGCTCATGCTACAGCTCGACTGATTATTCAGTCTGTGTCTAAATTAGCCTGTATTGTTTTTCAAATGTAAAAACGCACTGCTCAGTACTCCAAATATCTTGGTTGTAATCTGAAAGAACACATTTAAGGGAATTCAGTTTTGTGTTCCTCTTTAGTTTTTTTTTTTTTTTTAAATTTGCCGCAGCCTGCTTTGTCGCTTTTGTCGCCTGCCTTTGATTTTTCTGGACTTCAGCTTACCTTTTTTTAAAGGCGCACTATGTAGTTTGGGGGAAGACATTTTAATCAGTAGAAAAAGCTCTTCATCGACTGATTGACAATCTCTCTCCGTTTTCATGACTGAATAAATTGCTTTAAGACAGCTTGTTTATTCAGTTATGGAAAAAAATAAATATTTCTGATATTTCAATGTTTGTGTAAATATTAAAATTTTGACTATACATTTCTTCTTCAAAAGTTACATTTGAAAAAACAATATGAAGCTCACTGTTGTGTTTTTTCATCCATCCATCTCTTCATCTTGCATTTGGGTCTTTTTCTTTGCGCAATAGCACAAAAACATACTGTATATTGTTATAGATTATTTTTTGGATATCAGCCTTGAAGCTCAGTCAGAATACCATAGAGAAATCTGTATTGTTGTGTTTGTCCACTCATTTATTCTGTTTTTTCTTTAATTTGTCTGTCTATGTCAATAAAGTTGCCATGGCTCTTTAATGAAGACTCTTTGAAAAAATGACATCAGAAAGGTTATGCCTTCTATTTAAACTTTAGACAGCTTTATAGGACCGGACACAATTAAGGCGAGAACAGGTTTATTTGATGAAATGTGATATATGCAGTGCCATTATAAGTAATCAGAAAGATGGCCGTGGTGATGCTGGACTGTCTGTGCAGAAAGCCATCACCATTGTCTGACCACACCGCCCTCCACCCTCCTGCTCTTGATTTACAGTACTACTGAATCCCATAAAAGACAGTATCTATTTCTGTGTATGTCTCTCACCCTGTTACAATGTGCCACCATCCCTCTTTCTCCCTGCATCCGTGTGTGTGAGAGAGTTTCTGTATGTCCTCTGCAGCTGGTGTGTATGACTAACTGGGTCTTATTGAGATGTATAGGATGACACAGCTGTTATCATACTAAAGCCTCCAACTGTGTCAGCCATTCTGACATTGATCCTGGCTGAGATTTTCAGAAATGCGCATCGAATATACAGCAATACACACATCACACGACACATTTGCCGCGTCTCCATCAGATTAGTGGTGTGTTTGTGCCTGCACGTGTGTGATGTGTGTCAAGGTACACTCTCTAATCTCCAAAGGATGGAACAGAAAGGTCCTATATTCTCTCTTCTTTAACCTCTCAACCAGAGAGCAGCAAACACGATGGATTAGTGACGGCCCAAACCAACCAGACTTACCTTGTTAGCTGCTGATGTTACAGTCGATTACATCTGTCAGAGAGCATGAGAAGAGCTCGACGGTGGTAAATGTTCTATTAAAGTCTGAGTAGCTAATTCCTCTATCAGAGCTGACAAGACTCCCTGATGAGCATTTTGCTGTTTAAAGGGCGTTTAAAACAACAATCTGAATTAGTCGAGTCGATGTTGTTCCTGGATCGTCACTGGAACTGACCAGTCATTCTTTTGCACTGTCACAGCTGAGCGACTCCAGAAAATAGACTGGAAAAAATGGATGTGTAAAGTAACCAAGAAAACCTAACCAAGTATTGTTATTGTAGTAAGTAGTTTTGTTGTCCGGACTTAACCAAGCATGTTTGTTGCCTAAACCTAACAAATTATTTTTACTGCCTAAACCTAACCAAGTATCTTTGTTTTCTAAACCTAGCCAAGTATTTTTACTGCCTAAAAATATATACATTGAAAAGTATCATATGTTCCAAACCCTTCATTTCACTTAAGGGGCAATGGATCAACCACCTAACTTCTGATTTGTGAACAGGTACTCTACCTTCTGAGCCGCAACCTCTCACTGTACCGCTACTGTAAGGCCTCACGTTTGTTTCACCACCTTGTGCACACCACCCCACAAATCCACAATCACACGTAGTCGTAGGTACTTGACAATGCACTTTACAGTATTAAGTGCAATGTGTTATTTTGCATTAAGGTCAATTACTAATCCCATTCTGATTCCCTGGAAGCTTCATGTTAACAGCCCATAGGCTGTATGAAGAGCTGTTTTTTTTTTTTTTTTTTGGTTGTTTTTTTCTCAGTATTTTTTATTTTTTTTTTAGTTTATTTTTTTTAATGGATTCCTATCAGCAGTAATTATGTACTCATACATTGCTATAAATGAGTTTGAGTGGGAAAGAAAACAGAGCGATGCCATCACCCACACCTTACAAATTGACTTCTGGCTCAACCTTGAGATGTTCCCACTGCAGTGTTCCTTTCTTCCCCCGACAGTGGGGATTAAAACCAAGTTGTAACTAACAGAAATTACTGAACCTTCCCGTTTCGCACACCTTTCCCACTCCTCGTCAGCATTGCAAGAAGCGCACTGTTGGAAACGCATGTACATTAAAGCTTCATAACAAATGCCCAGAGGAAGTGGGGATTAATCATACTCCAGCCTTGCCTGTCAGCGCGGTGACGGACTAACACTGCTCATGGATCACACAGCCTCCATGCTGACCCACCATCCATTATCATCATTGCCACATTGTGGGAGCGTGTGCAGCAGCGGTATCCACACACACGTGCGCGTGCGTAAACATTAGGTTTTGATCAATACTCTGAAGGCTAGTATTTTCTTAAACATGTGCTGCTGGTCGAGCATCTGATGTTTATTGCATTGAAATTAGTCGGAGAAAAAAAAAATTAACAATCTGTATCACATTACTTCTGAATGATGACACCGACAGGCCAGCATTTTGTTTTTAATACAAGGCAAATATCTGCTTGATGCATACAGAAGGCTGTTTTTCTGTTTGGACGGTCCACGATGCAGTGACGTTCAGAGAGTCGTACTTCATTGTGCGCTTTTTTTCTCCTTCTCTAATGTCCGTAGCGGCTGTTGAACATGGTGCGCAACACTGTGGATATTACAGATGTGTGTATCTATGTGTCAGATATGAGCCCATGTTGCTGACTTATTTATACCTCTCTGACACCACTCTGCTGCCTGAGCAGCCCAAGGTGTGAGAGAACACAAGAACACACACATGAATAATTGAAGGATGCAACACTAGACACACACACAGACACACAGACACACACGGAAACACGCACACTAAATTACACTATCAAAAGAAGCTGCAAAGAAACAACCAGCAGGAAGTTCATCGGTTTATTTACAGCAGACATATTTATGTTTCGAGGCACCCATCAAGTATTAAACAACCAAGATATTATGTATTTATTATTGAGCTTTCTTGCGATGCTTGTTGGTGGACACCCTGAGCTATGCTAAGCTATCCAGCTTCTGGCTGTGTCTTCATATTTGCCATAAAGATATAAGACTGGAATCATTCCAACTCTTCGCAGGAAAGGTAATTAAGATTTTTCACAAATTGTCAAACTATTGCTTTGAGATCTTTATGCAGCAGGGTTCTGCATGTTAAGGATTTGGTGTTGGTTTTGTTTTGGCGAAAGAACAACTTTGACAAATTTCTTTTTGTGGATTTTTTCTTATCTCACCTTCAAAACAACTGCACTGTCAAGTGGCGGAAGAGACAGTTTATTTCAGTGTCCACGGGCTGTTGTTCTCAGTGTTTCCTTCCTTCCATACTGCTCTGCACTCTGAAATCTGATATGAGCAGCTGGAGTGTCTGGACTGAATCACTTTGGTGGAGATTTGATCTGAATTTCATTAAAAAAAAAAGAAAAAAGAAATGAGATGAGATTAGCAAACATGTATTTGTTTATTTTGCTGTCCAGACTTTTCCAAACTCAATCTGGATAAAAAATCTGGAATTGCCAAAAAAACAGATTCAGGCTGAGAGTCTGAACATAGCCCTTCAGTTCAGGCAGAGCAGCGAAGCTCCGACTGTGTTGGCAGTCAGCGGTTTGATGCACGCTTTTGGCGCATGCCATTGCTGTTGGTTGCCACAGCTCCTCCGGCGCTTTCCTTATCTGAACCGAGTTGGCTCAGATTTAACGTATGATGGGGGAACAGTTAGTTGCGGCATGTTGTTCAGGTTCTTTGAGAGCAGAGCATTTTTCTAACCGTGCAGTGGTCCGAATTCTTGACAAATGTGTTTCTAACTGAGCTGTATATTGCTGGGTGTGTATGCATCCATGCACATCCCTTTCTGTGTGTGTGTGTGTGTGTGTACGTCTGCCATACTCACAACAGTGGAATGAGGAACTTGTACATGAGTGCAACCTCAGACTGATGAACTACCCTGCCATAGTGACAGTATTCCTCCCGTGGGTTTTTTAATCTTCCACAAAGCAGCTCCCTTTTTAAATGTTTCCCACGCAGTGTAGTTGAGAAAGTCCCTCAGAAGCACTTTAATGCATTATCATGAAAGTGTTGTGAATAATGCGTTAAATGAGGCTAAAGATTTGAACCGGCTTTAATTACAAGCATACAGTGCACCTAATGAACTTATAACTAATACGTTTACGTCATCTTAATGGCTGTTCCTTATCAAGAGTTTACTTTGTGCAGTATGAGCAAGTTTCACTGATATAGATTGAAATAACTTTTGGACTTTTGGAAAGAGTTCCTCACAGAGCTGTCACAGTTTTCTGCCCGCTGTTATCAGAAGGGAAAAGTGATGATTTTAGTTAGAAATAAGTCTCTGCTGGATGGTCTCATTCTGACATTTTTGGGTTTTTGTGTTATTTATTTTGACAGTAAATCATTCATCTGGCAGCTTCTTTGGCTGCTCTCATCCCTGCAGCTATTTTGGTGTCCTGGTTTTACCGTCATTCTTGTGTTTTTTGTTGAGGTCTAGATATGGTCATAGTTATGGTTATATTTCTGGTTGTCTGTCCAAGACTTGTGTTGGTCTTGGCCTATTTAAATGTGCAACTGCACCAGTCGGATTGTATTTCTTGAATGTGTCTTTAAATAACGCGCTTGTCTTGAGTAACGGTCAAACAATTCCATTTAACAAAGCAGCTCCGCAAATTTGGATTACAGAACACGTTTTATTTCCAATAACTTCTTCAGAATAAAAATGCAGTAATTTAAAATATTTTATTGTGAAACAGCATTCAAATAAACTGCTGAAAGTAAACACAACATCTCTGAAAGTACAACGAGGGACGCGGGAGAGACATTAAAGAGATTCAGTTGGCAGCTACAGTAGTACGAATAGCACTACGACTTACGACACTTAGACACATAGTCTTTTTAAAACGTGTCTTTTTTTAAACGAGTTTATGGTCAGCGACTCGGAGATGGGATGGGCACGGCTCGTCTTGGCTCAAGTCAGCAAGGGTAAAACCGGTGATGGAAAAGCAAGTTTGACCTGGCCAAAAGTGCTATGATAAACCCCGAAAAGCACTGACTTAACGGCCCCCAGAGGATGATTCTCCGACTTGTTGTTTAGCATCAACATCAAGCCAACGCATTCGCAAACTCGTTCAGCACGTTTGTTGCACTCAGTAAATTGTGTTTTAGGTTTGCATTGAGAATGCTTAAACTGACCTTCAGAAGTCTTAACTTGGCATTCACGCAAATAAAAAGTGACTGTTTTGGTGCAGATCCATTTACAGTGTTTTCGAAAGCATCCGCCAGAGGAAGGCAAGAATTACTTTATATATGACATTTCTCTTTTTCTTTTCTTCTGTCGCAGTTTCATTCGCTCTCGTGTGTGAGCTGGAGCTCTTTGTTGTTTTGTTTTTCATCTTTTCTCTCTTCTTTTTTTTTTTAAATGTGCCTCTTCAAGAACATATCTTTTTCCACGGCAGCTATTTATGCAGTCCGGCCACGTTCCTCGACTGTTTCTCTCTCCTCTTTTCTGTTGCATCACTCGTGAGCTGTCACGGCAGGCACACACACGGCCGTGCATGTAACATGCGGCGAGATGATTACTAATTACTAAGCCTCCCGCCTAGCAAACCTCTCCATTACACATACAAACATACAGCGCAAAAGCTCACGTACGTAGCTGTATCACACAGCATTTTGACATGGGCGCCGCACCAGGGCGCCGCGGGAAGCTGGCAGAGGTGTTGCTAACTTTAATCCCGTCGTACAGTGCTGCAACAGTTCCTGATCTGATCCATCTTGGTTGTCAATAAAGAAGATCAAGGGATAAAAGCTGTCATCTCTATTAAGACATCCGATTCTCTCAGCCCAGGGGAGAGGCTCCGCTTACGTGACCAGAATAAGAGATTTACGGATATAAATCAGTGAATGACCCAGAGCCGTGTTACTGCAATTAACTTCAAGGAACCAAACACGAGGGGTCTGTCCCACTTCATGAGTAAACAGGAGCACATGTGGGACACCTTTTTCTCAGGGGATTTATGACAACATTTTTTAAAATGGTTATGTAAAAGAGCGATTTTTCAAAGGAGCGAATAGGGACGAGCGCTTATTTTCAAGCAAGCCATGAAGGAAACTGTGCGTGAAGAAGCCTGTGTGAGTCTGCGCTGATCTCTTTAATCCATGTTTGCGAGAGAAGGAGGAGGAAAATAAAAGGGGGCGAGATGGAAAGAGGTCTCCACAAACTCCATCCATCTGCTGCATGGCGTTGTTTTTTTTGCATCGTTTCTACTTGCATTAGTAGAAGCTACAGCCAGCGAGTGAAAGAGGGAAAGATTGCAGATCTGAGAGTATAGATTGCCATTCTGTGTCACTCTCATCTCTCCATGACCAAATCTATTTCCTCAAAGGAGGCTGGAAAAGCTTTTAGCCGGTGCTTGAAAATGTACAGCACAAAAGACACATTCACGCTGTGATCGAAGGTCATGCCATAAAGTGTCATGTGGAGAGCCGAGCTTTTGTAAGGTGCTCTCAACCCACTGCTCCGCCACTAAGACCTTTCAACCCCTCCGGCTTTTTTTCCCCGCCGCTGTAAGGCTGTAGCTGCAAGGAGGCGGCCGCGTGGATGGCACCGCGGCACTCTTCTGGCCCGTGACTGCTAAATGATGCATGTCCAGCACGTTAGGTTGTAAATCATGTTAAATGATACATGGAACCTGGTCCAAGTGGTTATATATGGTTAAAACTGCAAATCTGTGCAAACCGCTCATGGAGATGTTAAAAAAAAAGACTCATTAGGAAAACGGCCACATAGGTCAACTGTGAAAGCAGGTTAAATCGAGCCATATTGACATTTTTGTGAGGCTGCGACCTCGAGTGACCGTAGTAATTATTACAGCAGCAAAGGAGGAAGTCATGCGAAGTAGAACATGAAGGGCAGTGTGTCCACTTAAAGACTCTCCTGTCGTATGTTGAAAGTATTTCACGTTTCACTTTCCGCTTCCTCTCTTTGTCTGTTTTCCTGCCCTTTATGTGTGCCCACCTGTGTCGCATCAGTTAATCAGTCCCTGTGTCTCTCGTCTGTACCCTGGCCTTGTGCTCCTGAATTTTTTGGCTGTTGTTTGTGGCCTGTGTCCTTGTCTTATACTGGTTTGTACTTGGTTCTGTTTTTTTGCCCCTGAATTACTCTTGTTACTGCCTCTTGTATTTTGTATTTTTGTCCTTGCTTTTAGTTTTTTAACATGCCTGCCTTGGTGTTCTGCATCTTGGTCCTGTTTTTGTCAGACACGACAACCGAGCGCAGTTATGGATGTGACGTATGTGTGTTTTTTAGCCGAAGATACGTGAGTACCGTAGGTAATGAAACCCAAATTGCAACACTTTCCTAAACCCAACCGAGCACTTGTGGTGCCTAGACCTAACAATACTGCAATCGCACGGCAAGGGTCATGTAAACCTGCTGCTGGCTGCAACCGTCATGTCATTTTATCATACATGCTTTTTCAGCACAATATGGTGCTGTATGCAAAGTACATAACCGTTTTGATATTTTAAATAGTTACACATTAAACTAATACAATGTTATTATTGTAGAGACTGTCACACATTACCTCTCTTCATTGCTTTCAACACACAACCATAACAACAGCTCCATGCGGCAGCTAGACAGCTTCTCCAATAAGTTTTCAGGGAAAACCTAGAGAGACATCTACCCATGCTTGCGCACACAAACACACGCACACATGTACACATGCTTAAGGGAAAAGTGGAGCTCTGGGGAAATCAAAGCAGGAGAATAGAGGAGGCTGAGTCATTCGGGCTGATTTAAAGAAAAGCAATCAGCCAAGTGTGGACATCTGGACTGATCTGTATTGCCCACCGATAGCGTAACCGGTAGGCTCAAGGTCTCATTATGGAAACAGGGCAGAAGGGCAGAGCAGGAAGATCACAGCAGATAAAGTGCTGCTATCTCAAATGTTGGCTCAGTCCAGTCGAGTTCAACTTGCTTTCATTTGTCAAATCAATTTAATTCAGTGAAGCTGAATTCAACTCAGCTGCCTACTGAATGTTTTCATCCCCATCAGCTCTGCCAGGGAGGACGAGGAAGAGGGAGCACATAAACATTCTTCCACAGCAAATGTTTTGACTCGTCATTGCGGGGAAAAAGCAGCGTGTAGCAGTGTAACTAATAACATTAATGATGGCTCAGTTCCATTAAGTGTCTCATTCAGCCATCCCAGTGAGCCAGCATGCACAATAAGGTCCCAGGAAATGGCTCACTTGGATGAAATGTGGCCATCATTATTTGCACCACTTTTCCCTCTATGACATTATGAATGTCTGATGTGGAAATGGTCCACTGCTTTATGACGACTGACTGGCGTCATTCATGTAACACCATGCAGAATATTGTTTCCTTGAATCTATTCTGTCCAGCAATGGCTCTTTTTTTTTTTTTTGCTCACACGCCACAATCATTATGTCTCATCAGAGTGTATGTCAAAGCACTGTGGCATGTGCACATTGACAGCAGGAGGGGGCTGGAGCCACGGCAACACGCAGCGCAGTGATATGCGACGGACGGTTTGATGGGTGCTGGACAACACAGAAGGTGTCTGACATACCTGCGTGTCTGTTCCCCCTGACTGCACAAAATATGGATGGAGCTTCTGGATCAGGAAAGTGAATGCAGTAAGGGCAGGGGATGATGCCACTGGTTTTAAAAAGAAGTCCTATTGTATGTAAGCTTGAGCGTGAGAAAATGACCCTACTCCTCACTTGATTCACTACCTCAGTAAACCTTTTTTCCACTGAGTTTATGGTCTCAATTACGCATTTGGATCTTTCATTGAAACATCACAATGGTCATTGTGTAAATGATGGGCCTGTTTAGGGTCAAACAGACGGGAAAGCAGAGATTGCTTCAGGGTACACCTTCCATGTGACTGACAAGTTGCCACCACGGTGACCATATATCAGGAAAAAGACTTCCTGCTCTGCACTCTCATTCAAATATGGCCACTTCTGGCTCCAACAAAACAAAACTCTAAACTTTGTAATGGTAGTCCATGAATGGAACTGGATTGGTGGGAGAACACTACAAGTGATCCAATTGATCGGTCCAAAGTCCCGTCCCCCTTAGTTACTGTTGCTAAATTGGACCAGTTTGACAGTAAGATGGTTCAGCTGGCTTTATTAGAATTTTTTCTGGGCGCTAAACTTCAAGAAGTCGACAGCAAGGACTACAGTACCCAAGGAAAGGATTCATTCATGTTGTTCAGATTTATGAACACAGCAAAACAATGCAAATTGAGGCCAAGTCATTTCATTCATGTGTCCTTTTCCGAATCTTTTTAAGGTTACAATAAAAATACAAAAACTGTTCAGTGTTCAGTGTTCATCCACCTCAGTTTTAAGACTCTGAGTTAAAAGATTTGGGTGTTCTTCTGAAGCACCTCTAATCACCTCTACAACGAAGAAAGAAAAAAAAAATCCAGAGCCATCAGCGAAACCTAGATAAACCTCTCTTGATTCAAACACAAAACAATAAAAAAAACCACATTAATTTCCAAGTAAGACATTGTTGCATTCATTGTTGCATGAAATGACATCAGCATGAATATCACGGCATGACATCGTTGAGCCAACCACGGCCTCCGTCAGTAAATCAAACACCGGGCCTTATCTGCCTAATGAGAACATGGCATGTGTTGTCCTAGTCAGGCCGTTCATTTCCTCTTCCAGAGAAAAGAGGCGGCAGATAAAACTGTCACGTCACCTGAAAAGCACCGACAGACCGAACCTGTTAGCTGCTTCATCAGCGTCGCGGCAACGCGATCACACAGTCCTGATTGAGATTCTGATGACCTGTCTCTTTTAATTCAGCATGCTTCCATTACCTTTGGCTAATGTAATATTTGTTAACGGTGGGCGCCTGCAAGTCTGTCAATTATCCAAAGTTTCGGGCTTGTTTGTCCACGTGAAGTGTCCCGGGCTCTGCCTTCCGATGAAGATGACAGCTGTGCCGTAATCAAATCAACAGCATTTTCATTCCGTTCGTGGTGGCTGGGGATAATTGTTTTAACATTTAGCAAAAGGTCCCCACGCGTAGCTCCCCGGTAGAAACATGTTGATTGTGGCGCAGGGATGCAACACATTGGTGAAATGATGTAATGGCTGGATGAACGTGTTCAACGCCCTGCAGGGTTTTAGGATATAAGTGAGCCTGAATGCCTCTCTGTCTCGCAATTCCGAGGCCCATAGTCAGCCGCTTGGCACGGTTGACCATATTAACTTGGCGTAGCGGGAGATTTGCCTCGACAAAGCCTTTCTGAAACAGACTGCTAGCATTCACAGCGATATGAACGGGGCTCTCAGGTTTGATCCATTTGTGTAACAATTCACACCCCTACAAGCGATAAGAGAGAGAAGCTGCACGCTGAGCTTAAAGAATTGGAAATAATGCACCGAGCATTTAGGTATTACACTATCAAATACGACCCTTTGAAGTGCGAAATATGGAGGACTTTTTAACATCCTAGTCAGGTAAAGATAACACATACAGTAAAGGAAAACTAAGACTAAGACTAAGAGTACAATTCCAGCAAGCTCCCCTCTCAAGACGATTTACTATTGTTTGCCTTCGACTACCACATCCAATATTTGCACTTTCTGTTGCAAAAACACAATTCAGTCACACATGTGAGCTTCCTGAGTGTGGTGTCTCTGTATATTCATATGAAAACATATTTGCCGTCAAGTACACTCTCGTTATCTCTGCGTGCGAGAGACAGTCAGAGAGGGATAGATAAAGCGCTGTATGTTAATCTGTGTTTTGAGTGTGTCGTGCAGTATAACGCAGGCTACTAGGTACCTCTGGGAGCTCTGTCTCCCATCTAAATTTTTAATACTCTGATGGATGCCTGGAGAGCAAGGAGGTGACGGCTACTGTGTCTTAATAAGACAACATGTGAAAACACACGCACACTCAGACGCGCAGAAATTGAGACACAAACGAATGCAAACAGGCACGAACAGACTTTCCCTCGAAGTTCATTAACACGTGGAGAACTCATAGGCGAGGGATGTGATGAGCCATCACTTCGGCATTTTCGGTCCTGCTCAATTTCCTCTGCCGTTTCATTACTTGGCGCCCTTTCTTGTTTTTCTACCTTTAGTATCTCTGCCTCTGAGCCTTCGCTGGCTTCGCTTTCCCTCTCTGTCTCTTCGAATTTGGAGGAGTGAGGAGGATGTGTCAGCAGCTCTGACTTGTCAGTCTACAGTTGGCAATAAGCCTGAAAAAAAAAAGAAATTTGGCGAACAGTTGGAATGTGACGGAGTGATTAGGAAGAATGTTTTGCGAGCCAAATGTGCACGTTAGATATTTTTTGACTCTCAGTGTTTGTGATTCTTAAGGATACGTGTCTACTGTAGAAATATACCTCTCTTCTTTAAAATCCACCAAGGTGATCATATTGATCTTATTGATAAACCAGGCATAATGGTGGTGACTGTTTCCCCATCTGTCAGTCAGCAGCAATAACATCTGATTGGTTGTAATCAGCTGCATGTAGCTTACAGATGACTACAAGAATGAATCATTTTTTCCATCTTGGCACTGATGTAATGGGACTGCGCTGTTTATAATAGCTGGCAGCTTTTGATTTCAGCACGAGAAAGGCGGCGCCGAGGGTGAAAATCAAGCATGCTGCCGTCGAGAGAACGACTCCCTCTGTGCAGCCAACTTCTGTCAATCCAGTGAGGGGGATGAATCAAAGGCGTTTCTAAATTTAGCCCTGACATAGAATTAGCGAGACGTTCTGTAGTAGAAAGCAATGGACTGCCGGTTACTAAGCAACTGGTGCTAGGCAACCTTGTTGGTAAGCATCGATTGTGCTTTAGGGGAAGTTGGGGGCTGATTGAGGGCGGGGTGTCTTCAAAAGCTAAAAAAAAGAAAAAAAAGAAAAAAAAAATCTTGCTGCTCTGAATAATCTCGGTGTTTGCAGTTGCTTTTCAGGGAAAATTGGGTGGATGTTGAAAGCCTTGGATTGCATGGGGAGCTCCTAATAGCTGTTTTCCTTGAAAATCTGTCAGGACATGGTGTCTCTGACAGAAAATAGCTTGCGTCTCCCAACAGGCAGGGGGATAATAACTGAATTGCCATGTTCCGGCCGAACGGGCGCCTTTAGTAATGGCATTCGTCATCACCTGCTGCGGAACTGATAACGTCATCAATTACCAACTCATTTCTTAAGAGGAGATGGACTGTGTTGCATGCTGATGAAAGTGTGGAGCTTTGGTGTGGAGCAGAGGGTGTGTGTCCTTGCGCTTCCGCCGTGTGCACGCAAAAGCATCGAAATACGCTGTGTGTGTGTGTGTGTGTCTTTGGAGGGGCCAATCAAACCATTGATTTGTACGAGTTGTGACAAAGACAGATGAGAAAGACAGTGAGCGGCCTCGGCTCTCAAGATTTGGACTTTGGATCTCTGCTGTTTTCGGAAGAGATTTGTTTATGCTCAGAAATATTGATCAGGCTGTCGGAGGCTCTAAGAATAACAAATGTGGAATCTTAAATCAATTGTTTTTGCTTGTCTTAGCGGGGAAAACTAGAAAAGACAACCTGCGCTGCTTTCCTCAGGCCGTGCGGTATGAAACGCTGCCAAGGATTGTAAGAAACGGCTCAAGAACATTATTGCTACATCCATGAATAATACAGAGCATTAGCTAGCCGACACGACAGGCCAATTTTATTCTTATTAAAAATTCACATTTTTGAGAGAAGGTCGTGTGTATGTTGAGACGTAATTCCATTTGAGACTGACCGACACCGTGCAACGGGTCCCGGAATGTTGCTGAAATTCATTTACAGACGGACGAAATTATATCAGGAGTTTGAAACACACACAACGGCACGAGCATCAGCACACGGACAGACCCTTCAGCTGTACGCGGGGCAAAGCACTCTCATGAGAGCACAAGTGCACTTAAAACAGCTTACAGGAAACGGATATCGAACCATTCACTCGACGATGCAATTAATCAGGTGCATCTGGATGTTCAGAGCGGATCTCTATCTTCACTACCACTATCAAGGACCCATGCTGTTCCCATGACCCCCAAATGGATGATTGCTGCAAATGCTAGAGGCCAACAGCACCACCTGGATGCCACCTGTTATTCTGTAAGTGGTTGAATGTGAATGAATTCCCCAGACCTGCTGTTTGTTGAGCTTTGGATGCCAGTTTCGATCAATATCGTTGTTCATTCATCAGTTAAAGGTGAGACAAGACAATAGAGAGAGATGATGTATGGGAGCAGCGGGTAGGTATAAGGAAAAAATAAAAAAAGTCAGCCCTATGGTGTAAAGAAAAAGCAAATGGAGGTGTTTGGTCTATCAGAAGCCTCTGACTTGTTGTGTGCACACAGAGACACACACACACTCAACAAAATATTGTTGTATGAGTGTCACACTGTGTGTGTATGTGATGCAAGAATGGTCATTACAGTAAGATTAGCCTCTCATCCTCTGTGAAATAGGCTATTTCCAGTATGGTCGCAACTGATTTAGGAGGTTAAAGCTCTGGCTGCGCCGTAGCACAAAGGTCATGAGTCTGTTTTATTTGTTTTTTAGGTGTGTGTGTAGGAGGCCGGTAGGAGTGAGTTATTATGAAGGGCACCATCATCGGGACCCCCTCTTGACACCTGCGCCCTCTAAAGCCACTGAGGGGAATTGGATGAACTGTCATTGAATCCGGAACCCGTTCATGAATTCAAATTACTTATTTCAAGGTATTACACTATCAAATACGACCCTTATTTCATGAGGGCAACATTTTGATTTGTCAACGATTTCGTCTATGATCAAATATATGCAAAAGTGACAAGATGACATTCCCATCAACGTAATCTGTACTGTTTAGTGCTAATTAGCACGTTTGCATGGGAGAAAGCTTAGCATAAAGCTGCTAGCGTGGTTGCAGACTCTGGTTTAAGGAGACCTATTATGCTTTTGTCTGTTTCTCCTTTCCTTCAGTGTTTCTATGTACATGTAAAATGTCAATGTACGCACAGACAGAAGCTCCTCTCTCCCAGAGAAAACACCACTCCTGAAATACCTCGACAGTAGTGTTGCCTTTAGTGCTGTGGCTTTGTGACATCACACCACATCACCATGTCACACATTTGCATAATTTATGCCTAGAGGTTAGCTTGGCATGCAGTTCAGCTAGTCTGCTCGGTTGCTGTTAGTTGTGCTGCATCAGGCATATGTGAGCTGACCAATTAGAGGAGACTGGGTATTCCTGAAGGGGGCCCTAAAGAGACAGGAGCTTAAACAGAGTGTTTCAGGCAGAGGGGGAATACTGTGCTGCAGCACTGGACTGTTTTTCTTTTCTAGTAGTGACCTAAAAATAAAATTCTGAACCTGAAACCGAGCGTGATATGTTTTCTTCAAGACTAAAAATGCAGACACGTTGTCAAACGACACACTTGTCATTTACGAAACACGCTGCTACTGTTGCAACACTAATAATGTGTCAGAAAGAGAAGAGCAGCACATCAGACACAAAGCTGAACACAGCACCTATGATAAAATGCTGCAGTTTTGTACAGTCGCCTTTGCCCACATCTAAAAAAACGCAGTCAGCAACAATCCATTTCCAACAAGCTCCAACAGGTTAGCACAGCAGCCAATCAGAAGCTCCAAAAATCCCCTTGGGTAATCGCTCACCTTTCAAAACTGCATCCAACGAGCCTGGCATTGTGCCTAATCCCGAACAAAATCTTTTATATCTACATCCCACACGCTGATCCTCTCAGTAGACAGAATAGTCTGCCCATTCAGTCCATCTTCAACCTTTGTAAAGCCCTGCTTTGTCACCATAGCTGACATCCAAACTGAATCTTACAAAATCCTACCTCCTTCCTTGCTCGCCTACTCATAGTTTATATTTTTATTTAGAGAATCCCCTTAATGCTGAAACCGTGGCAATCAGCTGATCTTACAGGGGTTCTGCACCTGACATACGATACATAACACGTTATAGCATGAATGAAATTAGCTCGATATGCATAAAAGTATATCTGCATGCATCGGTATAAACAGAAGGAAGCAAATCTCAGACTCAAACTCATACATTTAAGTAGAATACTAATCAAAATAATTATAAAGATGAGGTTTTATAATAATTTGAATTATACTGCTCATCTTAAGCAAATATGAACATTATTTAGTTTACATGCCAATTAAGGGATGATTTGTTTTTTTGAGAGACTGATATTTAGGGGTTGTACAATATCAATGATGAAACTTGACCTAGCCAGTTGTTTTAAATAGAGAGAATCAACCCACTTGCCAGAATACGTTTAAGCTTCTCAAAAAACAGATATGTTGAAAATGTACATTTCAGAATGTTGCAACTTTATTTTTCTTTAGGATCAATTTTCATGTTTTGAAAATACCGTGCTTGTTTTGGGTCAGGAAAAGATCCTATTTTAGCTTAAAATACCTGTTTTTGGTTTTGCCACAGATTTCTTTTGAACAGATTTTCCTGAAGCCACTTAAAAATATTGTACAAACACAGTCTCGAACTGCGGTTGCTGGCTTGGCAGATCTCTCGATTGTAGCTCCACAGCCATCCCACGGGATAGGCTAGTTGTACTGGAAAACAAACTTTCTTTGCAGTGGCATCTTCAACTGTTAACATTTCGTGTGTGTGCTTTGTGATTGTTGGGTTGACAGTCATCACAGAATGGAAAATAAGATAATTTCAAACAGTCTACCAAGACGCAGCTGTCATTTCACTCTCAGGTACTTTTCCTTACTCCTGCTGCTTTATTATATAATGTGTGTACGTCCCATACTGTGTGTTACATAAAAACAAAAAACAAAAAAACAACCAATTGAAAAGAAATGCAGATGTGGAAAAACACAACAACCGACATCAACATCACGACTCCAAGCTTAAGAGTTGTATATCCTCTCTGTAAGTACACGAACGGCTGTTTATTCAAGTGGTGGAAAAGATTAAGCTGCCAACGTTTCACACCAGTAACAGCTATTCTCGCTAAAAGCTTTAATCCGGAATCCAATTTATCTTTTTTTTTTTTTTTTTTTTCACAGATTAAAACACCTCACCTTGGAGGCAGAGGTGAACGTGTATCCACGCAGCACTCACACAAACGCAGTCTAACTTTAAACCTCACAGATTCCTCGACATCAAAGCGATTCCTCCTCGTCGCATTCAAATGATGACAATACATCTACTTACCATCCCTCGGTGACGTGAGTGATTTATTCTCTGCTGTTTCCCATTCAGGGCTGTGCGATTGTGATTCATAAAGCCACTGTTTGTGTTTGTGAAAACAGAATGCTATCCATCCTCATTAGCTTGCTGGGAAGATCACTCATTTTGCCTCCCTGAGCGAGCTGCAGCAGGCACACCATACCCCCCCCCCCCACCCAGACCCCCCCATTAAAAGAAGCCCCCACTGCACAGCGCTCAACACAATGCACTGAAATACCTGTAATCACTGGGGACTTGTTTCACCTTACAAACACAATAGAAAGAGCTGCCTTTTTTTACTCAAACTAATGATTTTTCGATCATACGGGCCCAGTGATATGGTAATCCTTATTTATGTTCACCCTTATGCACGAAGAAGCAATAAAGAGATCCAAGGCTCTCAGTGTTTGAGGTTGAAAACTCCTACATTCAAACACCTAGTAGAAGTCCAGGTAAGGCAAATAATAATGATACAAATAACAACAAGCTCATACACACGTTTTCCTATTATCTGTCAATCCACGGACAAACGAGCCTGGGTGATGTATGTTTGGAGGGAGATCGCCCCGGCTTTAGCCCGCTATCTAGTGAATGCCAATTGGCCTTCATATCCAGCGTCCGACAGAGACAGATGAGGTAGGATTGCTGGATTACAGCGGTGCAACACATACACGTGCGCCTTCACAGTGAAGCTCGGCCAAAGATAAACTGATTTCGAGTGAATGCATGTCTATGTGTCCATTTATCCTCCTAATCTAAGTATAATGGCACATTTGGCTTTTGTCCCTCAGATGACCTTGATGAGTCACAGGGATTTTCCTGCCCCTAGAGCCTTCAGGATTTCACTCAGGTGTAATCTGTAATCCATACATAGCTTAACTCTGTATTTAATTTCAGTTTTTTGACCAGATTGTCGATCACGGATGTCCATCTATTCAAGAGAGGGATATCTTGATATTGAGCAACCTGGGTTTTATATGTGTATTCCATTACAAGGGGCGGCTGGCAAATAAAGGGCTACAGGGCTCCTATAGGGCTGCATTTATCTGTATGTTGCACTTTGCTGCTGTATATGTTTAAAGAGGTCATCGCCTGTCGAATTCATACTCAAAAGAAACAGGGGGCAGCATATCACCAGAGTCATTGCTAACTGCTGGTAACTGTATTTGCCGTTTGCTAGTTAGCTCAGTTATCCGTGCAGCTACGCTCCTGTTAGCCAACTCTGCCTGGACAGGGAGCGTGGAGTACTCTGGTAGTGTTGGTGTTGTTCACGATCTGTCACCTCTTGAGATACAAAGTTGCTAAGAGCTAGCTGGTTAGCATACTCACTCACACAATACATGCATCACCTCTGCGACACAGTGCATAGACATCTTTGTGACACAATGTCAACACTTTACACTCTGTTGATAATGTTAGTTTTCAAATGCTTTCAACCAAAATGAACATATTGCACTTGTATAGTTGAGCTGATTTCAACAACTTTATATGCCGTTATTATACCGTCATATTCATATAACTGTCGTATTCATATTACTGTCATGTTCCAAAGGATCATCATGTGTTTGTATTGTCACTTCTCGTTGTGTCAGAAAAACAGCCTGTTTTAAGGTTTTTAAAGAGCTTCAGTAGGAGGAGAATTTTCTCATTCCCAACACCGCATGTATGTATTTATTTCTATCTGTCCAACAGTTGAATTGTAAATAATTTTATAAGTTGAACGTATCAATGTTTTAGCACACACGCACACACACATGATGCAGGAAATGGGAAAAACAAAAAACAAGCTTTATTAACAAAAGCTGAATAAATGAAAATAAAACAACCAAGGGATCCTAGACCCACAAGCAAACTAGACAAAATACAAAGTAGCAAATAAAAGGCTCAAAAAACACAGTGCAAAGAAAAAGCGAGAGAAATAAATAAAAACGAGACATAGGAAACCGAAGACATACCAAAAGGGAGCCATGAGGAACAGACAGACAGATGGAGTAACTGGAGACAACACAAAGTGACCTCACAAAGACCAGAGGGACGACAAAGACTATTGCTGTGTCTCAATTCAGGGTCTGCATTCTTCCTTCCTTCGAAGGACCCGGCCTTTCTGGTCTTCCAAGGCGAGTACTTTGGAGAGACCTTGTTAGCCGCGTCAACCGTTGTTAAATGGGACGGTCCAGCCTTTGGAGCATTTTCTGTTTGCGTCACCAGATGTTACTCTTACGTTACGATTTCTGCCACCCAGACCCGCGAAAGTGACAATCTACGCCACGCGTCGTTGCAATTTTCTCTCTTTCTTTTTTTCTTTTTCGGACGCACAAAGAATCTTGGGACATGTGAGGCCACTAAGGATAATAGCTGTGCACCCTCCCAAAAGAGGAAAAGAAAGCCGCATTTGTGAGGTGTGTTTGGAGGAGCCCGTGAGTTGGGACCGCCTTCACGTGGTGTTGTGACGTAATTGACCTTCAAATGCGGCCTCCGAAGGATGCAGACCGTGAATTGAGACACAGCAACCGAAAAGCCAGAAGAGACACAAAAGAGGAGAACTCATGAAAGGCAGCCTGTCTGTTGGTGATCCGTGTAATGTACAGCCAGATTATAAAAACTAGTACAATGCAATATGACAATATCATCTGACTGAGGTTAATTTATAAAGACATCAACACAACAGTTGCCCCCCCCCCACCCCACCCCCGAAATATTTGTCAGGAGCCGCCACTATCCATAACCCTATATCCTTTTCCTGAAGAGAAGACTGTTACCTGGAACGTATTACTCAATATTTAAAGAACACATATGATTGATGGCCTCATCTGAAGTGATTCTATTTTGATGCCTAATATCTTCATTAATATTCTGTAATGGGTTTTACATTCATGCCACCGATCATTGTGTCAGAATGGGTGTCATATTTTTTAAATGGTGGCTTTCTCATTTCTGGATGGGGCTCTTCTTGTGCCCTTTATATCATGTTTAATTATCTTGTCTCCTCTCGGTCGGGCAACACACACACACGCGCGCAGACAAAGGTTAGATGCATGTATGTGCGCACACACAGGGGAAATCTGTATGGTTTTTATGTGACCTCCTGTCGTCACGGGGCATTTCTCATAGGCTCATAGCAGCTTTCTCGTCAGCATGCAGCAATATAGGATAATTAACTGGAGGCAGATCTTTAACATGCGAGTGAGTAAACAAGGAGGTTTATCATTAACCTTCATTCTCTTGAGAATAAAGTCAAAGGGCTTCAACGTAAACAAGGTCTGTTGGATAATTACGTAGCAGAAGCAGCCTTTCAAAGCCTTTTTATCATGCCTGACAATGATTAATGTCTCTTGTTTATAATGTACTGTATTGTGTTGATGATACAGTGATAGTGTTCACATCTATTTTCCCCTGACAGATTTTTGTCAAGCTATTATCCAAAAGCTGAAAGCAAGTGGGCTGAATGGGTTGTACCTGTCGTTTACCGTTTTGTGCGGTGATCAGACATCTTTATTTTTTTACTGCCTCCATGACCTTGTATTTCCACCTGAAATTAATCACTGTCACCAGGAAGGAGGTTCACAAAATATTCAAGGTCAAAAGTCTTCAAGCTCTCCTTAAACCTTTTAGCTCCCACTGCAGGTGGGATGCTGGGAAAATCTCTTCGGTTCACTCAAAATTACAGGCAAGAATCTTGTTCAAACTTTGTAAACTACAGTCAGAACTGAAGTCCAACATCATACCTCCTTATTTTTTGTCGTGAATGATGAAAAGAAAGACTTTATATTTCTGTCACAACCTTCGCCACACATCGTAAGTTAGAACAAAAATGTGCTTGATTGAAACCAAGTGTCAAAACTGCACTCTCAAAACTTCCACCCTCCAGGTTTCTGTCACACACATTTGAAAGCCCCTCTAAATGCAAACAAAAACCATTATAACTCGGAAATGTGTGTCCCATAATGCTTAGAGTGTTAGTCAGCACTGGCGGGCGATCGCCCCACCCTGGAACCCCAATGTTAGAAAAAACCACAGCGATGGTGCCCTCTTGGATGCTCTGATGGTAAACAGAATATGATAAATTGTCCTCCTTCCAGCTGACAAAATGTGATAAAGTGCCGTCTCTTCACTCTAAATATATCACGACTTTCTGCCCCCATTGCATATGTCTTGCCCTTTTTATTTATTTTTTTTTCGCCCTGCCCCTCAAATAAGTTGTGAAATAACAATATGACTATGTTTAACCCACCACGTCAATGATTACCGGATGTTTTTGACTCATGGAAAACCTCTTCAAATTATAAATAACCATGTCTCATAGACATTATGTAAATATATTATGAAATCATTTTCCCAACTGTGCAGACAAGCATAATAGCATAACATTTGACATCAGGGTTACATGAGCCTCATGCGTTGAGTTTAGCCATCAACAACATGGTTGTGGTTTCCGTAAGTGATCACAAACATGTTGTGTCTCTGTTGACTTCCGTCTGTATGGAACTAAGGGTGTGATCTTTCCCTAACCTGAATAAAGTGCTGCCAGTGCCAAAACATGACCGTAAAAAAACATTTTGGCACAAAATACACAAAAATATGCTGCCTGGGAACATTTTCAGTGATGTGATCAATTTCAACATTCCTGGATTTGTTAATGGAAACCTTATTGCCCATGTTTTTTCTGTTTCCTCCAAAATGTATTTCCTGTTAGAAGCTAGTTGTAGCTAAAGGTCCAGTGTGTAGGATTTAGGGGGATTAAGGAGGAGCTACTAAATAAAACAATGGAATATAACATTCATAATGGCATTTTCATTAGTGTATAATCACTTGAATCTCTTTTGTTTTGTTACCTTAAATATACGTACAGTGGGAGCAGGTCCTCTTTTGCGGAGTCTGTCGTACTGCGCCACCATCGATGTATTGTAGCCCACAACGGACAAACCAAACACTGACTCTTTTTCCACCAGGGTAGAGCTTGAGACGAGTGATTTCCGGTTGGTATCAGTCTGCAACCTCACCACTTGATACAACTACATCCTAGAGTCAAGGTTTAAATCATAATGAACAGACAGACAAACACTTGTTTCAAAGAGAGTAAGTATCCTGGATATTTTCTTGTTGTCCATCACAGGGCATCACACGGAAATGGAAGTATCTACACCAGCATGTCCTCCCAATGAAATGACAAAAACACATCGTTCATGCCCCTGATTGACACATTGTGCGTTCCAAATCATGTGCTGAACTGAAATGTCAACAAACAAGTAGGTTATAAGCCACAACGCACTTGGTTTTAACAACACATATTGCAGGGGGAAACAGGGAAACTGTAACACTCTATTACACTGTTGCTCTTTCAAACACAGAAAGCTCTTTGGGTTATATTCACTAAAAAATGACTTTCCAGGACTGTGATGTAACAACTTCTTTCCATCAAACTGTTTGCTCAAATGAAAGACAGAAAAACACTTGTCTTGATACGTACCGTGTCGTGACCTGACATGCCACATGGCCCGGGAGGTCGCTGTTAGAAACTGTTGGCGGGTGATTGGAGGAGCCATCCGTTTATCACCATCCATCATGGGCTACCTTCTACCAGTCAGGTCAGCAGTGGGGAAGTGCTTCTAGGGGTTTGTTGGTAAATCAAAGCCAAAACATTCCCCCCCTCCCCAAAAAAAGAGCCTTCAGTACTGTTTTTTCCTCCTTCTTTCAATAAAGAAATACTCTCCAGTTCTGATACAACTGATGCTACAGCAGCATCTATGCTAACCTCCTAAGGAGCCGCCATTTTCATACGAAACAGTCATCACATCTAAACCACGCCCGCTGCTGCCGGTGGTTCATAAAAGGACTCTGATTAGTTGAACCGCTGTGGTTTGGCAGCATGTGCACAACTTGAAGCCTGGCAGGGCCATATGACGCCAAATCCAACTGTCTTGTAGGTAGCAGGGTCAGCACCTGGACACTGACTTTTCACCACAGGAGGGGTACTCATTTCTGCCTCACCAGTGATTCAGTCATCACAAAATATGAACAACTTGTGCCTCTGTGGGTACTTTGGCATGCAGGGGGGTTTGAGTCAAGAGGGTGTGCAAGAGAAAGGAAAAAAATGACTTTGAAACCCCTGGAAAGCCTCAAGGGTAGAAAGGAAAAAAGGGAAAGTGAAGAGGAGAGAAGGAATAAAGGCAGGACAGCAGGCTGGAGGGTCAGTATTGACAAAAAAACGCTGTGTGATATTTCTGGCAATCAGGGCAAAAGCAGAGCTGGCCATGTTTTGCACATGCGGCGCAATCCTGCCAAGTCATTTCGCCAAATGGAGGCAAGGAAGGATGGTGAAAGGATGTAATAAGTTAAGATTCAAAACTGGCACTGAAAAAGACCAAAGGGGAAGTTAGGAAAAAGAAGGTAACAAGGACAATAAAAAGAGGACGACAAAGAAGGAAGAAAATTAAGAAAAGAAGAAAAGAAAATTGAAAAGAAAGAATGAATGTCAAAATTATGGCAGGTTGTCTTTGATGGACGTGGGTTGATATTGCAGGTTGATTACACCTGATTGGTTGGTTGTTGCAGTAAGAATCCCCACATTTTATATTCCATGCACAAGGTTACTCTTTTTGTTTTGCTGAGCGAAGCGTTTAAAAGCCAAATTGTGTTTTCAGTGAAAGCAGGCAAGGCCAGTTAAAGGGGACTGGAGTCAATTACATTTTAAACGAGACGGCAAATT